>NC_041060.1:6842850-7097445 GCF_900634775.1 Gouania willdenowi | reverse complement strand
CCTCTTCTCTCTCTCCTGCTCCTCCAATCCCGTCGTATCTGAGAGGAAGTCCAAATGTTGCATGTGAGCACGTGTGTTTTAAGAACTTTCCTTACTTGGAAAGAAAACTAGATGCAGCAACACACTTTTCTTTTCTTTTTTCCTATTATGAGCATAAACAGTCCGAACAGGTCTAAAGTCTTTCACATTCACTCAGCATCATTCACTTGGCCCTGTATCAGACGGGATCTGTCCTGAAGGATGACACATAAAATGAATTTCTGTTCTCTTACCGATGGCCTTCTTTAGAGTCTCAAACGTGATTTCTTCTGCCAGCTGAGACTGTAGAACAGACAAATCACAGAGGAAACACTGACTTTACACTTTGTTATCAGAGAAAAAAAACAGTTTTTAATCCTCTTTCGATAAACAAAGGTTTACATTGACATCTTTAACTTTTCCTAATTATTTAGAACAACCAAAAGCAGCACAAATTGGCATTTTGACTGAAAAAGCTGCTAAATGACCTAAAAAGCAGGCTGAATGTTTCACTCCAATAGAATACAATGGGATGTTTACAGGCAGTGGGGCTGTGACATCATCAATCACGTGATTTCAAGATGGTGGAACATAAATTAATATGGTGCAAAATAGGGACGTAAGGATTAATTGTGAGGCAGTTAAAAATCGATCGCAGTACTTCTTACATTTTTTTTTATTTATTTTATACAGCAAAGGGCGCTATCTATTTAGAATTTGAAATTCAGGATGCACCACCGTGTTTTAAATCAGATGTGTGGAAGCATTTTGGCTTCCACAAGACAAAATTGATTTAATTGAATAGGTTTCTTCTTCATTTCTTTATTTATTTCATTCAGGATTTATTTTTAAGTAAATTGCATTGTTTAGCATAGTTTACCAAGTGATTCTTTTGACAAGGAAAGATAAAAAGAAATAGTACAGTATTTTTATTTTCAAAGAAAAAAACAAGTATTTTTCAGTCATCATTTGTCTACAATCTTATTTTGTAAGTAAATCGTGAGTGAATCGTATCCTGAACCCAGTATCGAATTGTATCTGGGGTTGAGTACATCGTTACATCCCTAGTGCAAAATAATGTGTTTTGTTAGGCATAGATCTTCTAATAATAAGTACATTTTAAAGGTTTTAGGGACGATTTGTAAAAACAGTGGAGGATACCATTATTTTAAACAAAGGAATCAGGTTAAAAGTACATGACACAGTAATATCATTTCATAAACAACATTCAAAAGTGTTGCTTCAAAGCCAAATGAGGCCGACCTTGTCTGGCAGGTTGTTGGACATGATGTCCACCTGAAGAGAGGCCGTGTCCACAAAACTCTTCCTCCTAGTAAAACGGTCTTCATCTGTAAACACACAAAGAGACCTTGGTTCACCTTTAACAGCAGATCAGGGAACAGTAGGAGCAAGTGGGTTCCAGAAATCTACAGCTTTTTTTTTGTTTTTTTTAAGGTTTTTTTGGCTTCTGGAAACACTTCTGGTTAGATTTCTTCACAGTTTAACACTAATGAATGTACTTAGCGAAGACATCATTACTAATATCCAGTGGAATGAAGTAAAAGGACTTCTTTGAATCTGTCTATGGAAATCTACATCCAAATGAAAAACTTTCTAGCGGCAATTTCCACCACTTACATCTTTTTTTTATTATTTTCAAGCAATTTATCTTTGATTTATTAATCTCTAGCTGCATTTCCATTAACCTTGTAAATGTGCAAAATCTAAACAGCGCAAAAAAAAAAAAAAAAAAAAAAATAAACTGGTAATAGAAACACCTGAATTTACAAAAAACACTCAAGTATCACTAAAACATTTTTACACTTTCATGAAAATGTTTTTCAGACATTTCACGAAGTCTCGTGAGATGAGAGTTAAGAGGCTCCAAACTTCAAGCACAATTTAACTTTGTCAAAATTTTAGAAATATCGTTTTTATTTTGGAAACCCAGCTTGTGAGGCCTACACTGGATTTATCTGATTAAAAAAAATAAATATAAAAAATCCGCTCAAGCAGCTTTACCTGTGTTGCCAATCATGTGCATTCTAACAGCATTTGCACCAAATGTATTGCTCTTTATTTGGGATCTTAATAAATCAGGTCCTTGGATTTTAATCTACTGAAAATTAAAGATGGCTTTAGAGACATTAGGATTTTCAAAACACTTCCTAAAACTGTCAAAGTTTGGAAAACCTTTAACTTTCAGGAAACTACCTGATGTTCATTGATGCTGTTGATGGTTTTGTTTTTATTTTGTTTTTATTAAAAATAACGTTTTGTTTAAACATGATTTGATTTAATGCTCCGATTAAAGCATTGAATAGAATCTGGATCCATAAAAAATCTACATGAACTCACCATAGAAAGTCCAAATGTAATGCGGACAAAATAGTTAAAAAAGTTACCCAAACATTCAGTACTGATACAAATACTGACACTGACAGTTCAGACATGGATTCTATAATGAAGAGCAGGTGAAATAAAAAGGATTTGGGTTATGTGTTGCTAAGTGAGGTTCTATTGGATTAATCTACAGGGAAAACAAGGAGAAAGAAAACAGCTGGTCTAAACAGGAAGATAAACGCCTAAAGGTCTCTTCTAATAAATCTTTAGCAGCTATGATGGTGTGAAAGCCCTTAGACATGATGCCAGAACACTAATCAGCTCTTTATCAGGCCATTAACCAAGAAAAGAAACACTTCAGTGATTGTTGCTCTGGCCTTTGATGGTAAACCATCTTTCTAGGAAGTCTGTCCACCTGCAGCGGTGGAAAGCTACATCTTTACCCATTCCCAGAGAGCTGGTCTATTTATAGCCTGTTACCTCTGGATGTCTGCTTGCACCTGTGGATGATTTTTCCTACTGTGTAAAGCACTGACGTCATTAGAAAGCATGACAAAGAAAAAGGAAACAGGAAAAAACAGTGGCTTACATACTTTTTAAACGTAAACAGAAGAATATTCTGCAATTGAATAGAACAGATTTAAAATGACAACAAAACACCCTGTAAAATAACCTCAATAAATCCATCCAAGTGTTTATAACAGATATTTTTGATGGAGACCAATATATATCTATATATGAGGGGGAAAAAAAAAAGAAAAAATGAAGAAAATATAAAGATGCAGGCTAACTTAATCTAAATTAGCTGATCAATATTGGATCAGGACTCCCGTAAAAACCACTCCAACAGAGAACATTTAAACTAAACAACTACATAAGCCTAAGGGCAATGTCAGAGATCAGCAACTCTTTCTAAGTCATTTAATATACTATATTGATTTAATTGTTATGAAGCACTTCTGTTTGACAAAGCAATGTCTTCACACATTTACCAGAATTAATGGTTTTGTCTCCTATTAATCTTTGGGAGGGCATTATTCAGAGTTCAGTTATGTATGTCTATAGTAAATAAGAAAGAAAAAAACCCTCTAAATAAACACGAGAGATGATAAAGCAAGATCTAATCCGGCTGAAGGTATACATTAATTTAATTTGTGAATATGTGCATTGTTGTACCTGTCACTTGTGGAACATATGGGACCGACAGCCTCTCAGCGTTGTATCCTGGTGCTAACAGACACTCTGCCAGGTCTGCTGTCTGAAAATACAGCTGCTTGTCCTCTTTGTCCAAACACTCTGGGAGCCTGAAATAAAAGATGAGATGGTAAGTCTTTCTACTGCTTAGCATCTCCATCTCTATACACTAAAGTGGATTTAATGGAACATATTTATATTATTTAATCTAGAATTTGCAAACATTGTTTCACTACATAAGGTAGAGATGGACATTTATCACAGCAGGGGACACAAACATTTGATTGTTTGATCTGAGGGCCACATCATCAACAATCATGTCAGCATTTAGAATAATGACCAACCTTAGCATTAACACAGCAATGAAAAATACATGTTGTCATTTTCTGTATTTTTGCTGTTGTATTGTTGTAATTTGGTCATTTCATGTAATTTTTTGGGATTTGTGTCTTTGTAATCATTTTGTATATGTTTGTGTTTGTTTTTAAGTGGTTGTATTTTTTGTCTGTCATCATTTTGTGTATTTTTGGAAACTTTTTGTCTTTTTGTTGTTACTTTTTGTAGTTTTGTTGTTACTTTTTGTAGTTTTGTTGTTACTTTTTGTAGTTTTGTTGACATTTTGTTAATACTTTGCATTATTGGAGTTATTTTGTGTATTATAGTGTGCTTCATATTGCTTCCAACTTCTTGGGAAATTTGTTTTGGGGGGCTGCACAAAAATAGACCGAAGGCCACATGTGGCCCCTGGGCCGCCAATTTCCCTTGTCTTGTTAAGGTAATCATGATGAGGAGTTGTAAGTTCTTTTAGTAATTTGCACTTCTTAACAACTTGTTATTTCTTCAAGAGACAATCAGATAACATTGTGTTTTACTTTTATTATGGTATGATTTATTCCATGATAACTGATACTTTATTATTAGGATGTAATAACAGAAAGGGCAGTGTTATGTGATTAGTTGAGCCTTTTTTAATCAGTATTTTTTACATTTATAAGACAGGAAGTTTTACCCAAAATAGGAAATAGCAGTCACAGGAATAAGGAGGGAAAAAAATACTAAAAAACATTATATTCCTTTATTCAATCAAAGCTAATCTTTCACTTTGTGAGCAGGATATATATACGTACGGGCACTTGTCTCTGAATATGTTCTCTGGGAGGAGGTGCGGGGCATCCATTGTTCGTAACTCAATCACCTACAAACAGAAAAACAAAGCATTCCTTACAATTCACATACAGTGGTGCATCATCTGCATATAGAGTGACCTTAAGGTCGTCATTCGAGCACATTAAGAGCAAAGGTGAGTAAAGTTGCAGGGCTGTTAGTGTACCTTGCTGACATGCTGACAGAAAGGCGGGTTTGCAATCATCTGGCTCAGGAAGTTAAGGTACGCAGCCACCAAAGCGTGGATGCCGCAGCATATAAACATGGACATCTTCTCCTCATTAGCCAATGCCATGTCCTGGAAAAAAAAAAAAATCACAGAGAAAACCTTTCACTGTAGAGCTTTGAATAGACTTCAAAGTTGAAGGTTTGCTATAGCTTCACAGTGTGGAAGCAACGGTTCCTGCTGTGCTGTAGTTTTCACATATGCAAAAAAAAGCGGCCTCTCACTGTGACTACAGGTGGGGTTATGCTTTAATCCTTTCTCAGGGTTTGCAGTACACTGGAAGATTTCCTCTGACTGTACACTCAAAGGTTGCAGGGAGGAGCCTCTGCTATTGAACCATGTTCTCACCGTCTCAGTGCTAAAAGGTTGTTGTCTGGGCAACAACCACAGGTGACATGGTGAGCATATAGGGCAAAATATGACAGAGTGAATGTCTGTATATGCTACACGTGGTCATTTATTAAAATAACTTTGTACTGAGAATGTATTGCTCAATTTTTCTTCCTTTCTTCTTCAATATAAAATGTGCACAAAACTCATCATTGGATTTCTAAAGCTTTGTGGTATTACCAAAGGTAACAAACTATCAACATAACAATCAAATTTTAAAGAAAATGATTAGGAGACCTTTATCTGTTTAATTAAAAATGTGTTAATTAAAAAAGGAAAGGAGTAAAAAGTAGCTGGATATGTTGGGGTAATGTAACAAACAATTATTTAATGTTTTCTGTGTGAGTATTATTCATATTATAGTTTTCAAAGTGTTAGTAAATTAAAATTTAATTTAAGTTTAAGATAGGAAATCTAGAATTAGATAGATAAGGTAGATAAGTTTTATACTTCTCCCTACTCCTTTTCATTCATGAAAACTGAGATGTGGAAGAATTTGAAGATGCAAGATATAGTTTTGTTGTTATTTCTTGATGTTTGTTTATTTTATTTTAAATAGTTTTTAAGTTGTCATTTACATGATCAAAATCAATCAATCAAATCAAAGGCAAACCTCCTATTCTATAGTGTTGTCCTAATCATTTTTCTTTTCAAAACAAAAACTGAAAAATTTTGTATGTTTCATTCCTTTTTATTCATATACCATGTTTCATAAGAACTGCACACAAAACTATTCTGATTAATCATTTCAATGTTGATTTAAATATCTGCTTCATGATTTATTGATTTTTAAACTGGATGTTTTCTGTTGCACTTGTTAAATCATGTAAAGCACATTGAATTGCCTTGTGTATGAAATGCATTATACATAATAAATTAGTCTTCCTAAGCATTAATAGCATGGATTTTCCTCCAAATATTTATTTTGTGGAAATAATTTATTAAGCCTACCTTTTACAACCAAAAACTGAATTTTCACCTCTTGCGAAACATCTACAAGCCTTCACAGAGTTGAGGGACATACGTGCAAATATTTACACTTGGAGAGTTTTTACCTGAAGAGCTACAGCGAGCCGGATGAGCTCCACGACCACCTCCTCGTTGGCGAGCTCGATTGTCAGGATGGCAAGTGTGGTGAAGAGCAGCTCAAAGTTTTTGTGAACATTGTGTTCTTCTTTACAGCCCAGATAGATGTGACGATAGAGCTGCTGGCCTTGCTGAAGGGAGAGTAGGAAGGGCAAAAAAAAAGTGTGAAATAGTGATATTTTGTAGTTTAACTTTGTCCTTGAGCTTGCTGACTCCTAACTGACCGATGCTCCACTCCTGAATTGCTTGGCAGACACATCAGTGAGCAGAAAAACAGCCAGTTCATAACACATTTGGTGCCAAAGTTCTCAAGTTCCCTGAGTGGCTGCTCTCAGCGGTTTAGGTTTTAACTGTAACTCATGCCCACAACCCACAGAAAAACCTTTCAGGGTGAAAGTTTCAATCACTGGCTATCACAGTTAATCCGACTGGCTCTGATTTAATAAAGTGAGATTGAAATGAGGAATTTTTGGATGTTTTGTCCATAAAGGCCTCATTAAAAATGGCTCCAATGTCATGTATTTGTATTTCATAGTAAGGTTTCAATATTAAATGAACATAAATCATTTATACATATTCTACCTTCTTCATAAATGCAACATCTTGTTTTGAAATCTTCTCCCTTTTGATCTTCAACGCTGCAACATTAGGGATGATTCTGCAACACAAGCACAGAGAACTGACGATAAACCATAAACCAAAAGTAGACGACTTTTTGAATTATATGTTAAGGTTTCAATTATTCAGATAATTGTTTCTCAGGATCCACATTGATCCACCTGCTCTGCACCTGCCACTTTGCAATTTAATTAATACCTCTACACTACTGTAATATACCATAGTTATATTTATATATTTATTTTCATATTCATATCTGCACTCTCACTGTAAATGTTTTAAATACTTGTGTTGTTGTCCTCTTTTTCCATTTGTAAATGTTTTGGGCAGAGATTAAAGTAATTTGGATTCTCTACATGTCTTGTAAATATAATGCAATCAACAATAAAGCTGAATTTGACTTTTTGACTGACATGTTTCGACTGTCAACTGCCTGTCTTCTTCAGAGGCGTCTGCTGATCACTTTGATGTTTCCTTGATTTCCTGAGGCAAATTATTCAAAAATATACAATTGTCTGAATAAATAAAACATATTCAAAAATAATCTTGCTGGAATTATTACTCGGAAGTCAAGGAAACATCAAAGGGATCAGCAGATGCCACTGCAGAAAAATGGCAGTTGACAGTCACTTCCTGAGGAACAGTGTCTGAATAAATGAAACCTTGACATTTTTTGACTGTCAACTGCTAGTATTCGTCAGAAGCATCTGCTGATTGCTTTGATGTTACCTTTGAAGTTTCCTTGACTTTCGCGTAATAATTCCAGCAAGATTATTTTTGTCTTCCTGTTAAATTACTTAAAAATATACAAATATCTGAATAAATGAAACCTTAACATGTTATTCAAAAAGAATGTTGCTGGAATTATTATGTGTAAGTCAAGAAAACCTCAAAGCGATCAGCAGACGCCTGTGCCAAAGACTGGCAGTTGACAGTTAAAACATGTCAGGAGATCAAGGTGGACTTCCTATCGAACAGTTGTCTAAATAAATGAAATCTTAACATACAATATTATTCAAAAGTAGATGACATTATATTTTGCCTCTACCTGATGCCTCGCAGCTTGGCGCGGTTGTCGTGACGATCAATGATGTTGTGCAGGATCTCCAGCACCAGCTGCCTAAGCTCGCTGTCCTCCATCAGAGAGATTGAAAAGAGCGGGTCGAGGAAGGACGACGGCAAAGCAGCCATCATGGACTTGGACTTGAAGCCAGAGGTCACCTGGGGGTCAAAGAGGCAGATTAGAACAAGGCAAGCACTGACTTATCAAACCGTGATGTGACTAATAAGCAGTGAGTGGGTCTTTGCATGGGTGGAGATGACGCTGTGAAGCCGTCCAAATGTTGACCCTCTGCTGTCGTATGGGACTGATGTGATGATTGATGAACAGAGCGAACAGCAGGTGATCTTCACCCAACATGATTATTATCGCCTCGGCTCTACGGATCAGCACACACAAACGACTCTGCCCTTTAAGGTACTTTTCTTTTCAGTGTGCTCAGTGGGCACAGATGGAAGGTTTTCGACCTCAACCAACGTGTGTGTAAGTAAATGAAGAAGGGTACACACACAATCAGGTTTTATTTGTCCAGATTTTCTCCTTCACGACCAAGGAAGGCAAACGCCAGATTCACTTTTTTCTTATACAGTAAGATCATTCCATGGTCTGAGGTGTGTTAAGCGCAACAATCGTGTGTGTGGAGAAAGCCGACAACTCCCCAGTTATGACTCTGAATTCTGACATGGAACGGAATGCAGCCAATCAAAAAGTCACCATCCTCCTCACACCCATAATCATTTACCTCCTCCTTTCAGCCTCACCATCAGCTGTCTGCAGACTCTCTGCAGAATTCTCACAAAAAAAAAAAAAAAAAAAAAAAAAAAAAAATCACACACCTTTCACATTGCTCCCACCCTTCCTTTTATTTGGCCCCATCTGCAGCTGCATGATATAAATATTCTGACCTTTCACCCATCCGTCGGGTGCACTGCGATGCGGGCGGTGGTAAGCCGAGGGGACAATAAAAGAGAGCGAGTGCACAAAGACGAGGCTGTGCACTGAGACACCTTTGCCTGTTTGTTAGATACAAGCCTGTCACACCGAAGCTAAAGTGAGGCTTTTGAAGCTGAAAAAGCTACAGCATTGAATCAATACCAAAATAGGGTGACACCAAGGACCTTGAAATGTTACACAAAATAAACTGCATTGACACACCCGGGGGCCAAATCCAATCTGGGCCCGCAGTTAAAATGATGGAAAACATGCATTAATGTGTAAATTAACCCATAATAAATTGTAGATATCTCAAGTTTACCAATTTAATGAAACTCTACAATATTTTTAAGGGCTTGCAGTTTTACTTTGTTAATATCACATGAATGCAGTCATTTTTAATTGCAAATAGTGGAAAGAGCTCTCAATTTTTCCACAAATACTGCAATTTCGCGCAAACAATTCCACAAAATGTATCTGAATTACACAAAAATTACACAAAGTTACAAATCAAGATTTTTGGAAGAGAAGATCCGGCAGAGACTGATATTAAAAACTAGGGCACAATTGATGTTTCTTTTTACAACCTAAAATCTGCGTCCCAATTGAGATCAAACTGGTCAACATTTTGCCCCTAAACTAAAATTAGTTTGACACCCCTCTACTACATAACAAAGCCATTTAATAGACAGATAACTAATAAAACACTACTCTCTTTTCTTTATACGTCATTGGAACAATAATTCTTTATAACTGTTTATCCTACTTTATATTATTATATATTTGATGCTCTTGTATGAAGTGTCACAATAACAAATTCACTGAACATATATGCAAACATTCAAAATCAATGTTTGAAACAATTTTGGAAGGATTTGCGTTATTTTTAATAATCAAAATTAGATTTATTTAAGGGGGAGAGAAAAAGGATATTCTTGAAGTCATTTAGAAAACATACACTAAACTTGCAATGTAAATAGAGTTCAAATCTTGGTCGAATACAGTTGCCAAAATCAAGCTCTACATTGCCATAAGCTTAATCTCCACAGTAAAGTCAAGAAACGTGTCGGTCAATAGTTACAATTTAAAGAAAATCCAGATCTCCAACAAATATTATCCAATCAGTCCATTCACAGCCTGTGTGTTGGTATTGTAATAAAACTCCCTTTAGGTGATCCTTTATGGTCATAGTCATAATTCACTGGGACAAACAAGAGGTTGCAGTGAGCGTCAACCGTTAACACTGTTTGTCCCCTTTAAATGGGAGCAAACACCAGTGCTCAGAGTAATAAAGTGCTTTAATTTGGTAATTCAGAATGCAGCAAGCAAACAACAAAGTGGCAGTGGGGACTTACCATGATGAGGGAGCTGAGCAGCATAGTCTGGATCCGCTTGGTGCCCTGATGTCTACAGGAAACACACACAGAACATATGTTTGTCAACCTAGTATGATTGCACATTCATTCACAGGGAGCCAGCATTTATCACCACCTGTGTGTCAGATACAGGAAAGGACTGACATAAAGGTCCCATATTATACAATATTAACTTTTTAATGGCTTTCTAACAATAATATATATCCTCAATGGAAAATGTACCATTCCTCCATTCATTGTTTGCTCCACATTTTGTGAAATGTGTGCTTAGACAGGCGAGTTAGAGTTTGCCCCGTTTATGATGTCATAAGAGGAATAACTCCTCCTACTGCGTGGCTAGAAACGGCTCATTTGCATACCCTAAAGTACACTCAGAAACAGCCTGTTCTGAGGGGAGCTCATGAGAGCCACTTTTTAGACGGCTGAAAATCGGGAAGATTGAGGCATTTGGGGGAAAACACTTACAATACTATTTTGTTGGGCCTCTGAGACCGATGTGAAATGGTATGAAAAGCAGTATGAGACCTTCAAGCTGGATCACTGTTCAGCTGAAAACATCAAATATAAATGTCCTAAATATCCTTATTAGATTCACCCATCTTATGTGCTTTTTTTTTATGCGTTTCTTATTTATAGTTTCATGTTTTTATTGTAATGTAACGATGCCTAAAATTCCCCAAATTACAAAGTTAAATATTTCTAAAGACTTTTAAAGACTATTTATAGTTTATCATTATGTGTAGCCATAAGTACTGAAGTCACTTGTTTCTGTTTAAGAGTTTTGTGCTATACAAAGACAGACAGTCTTTGCCACAGACTGAGTTGGATTGACACCTACTGTGTATCTGCTGACCCTAGAGTAATGGAACAGAGACAACAAGGTTTCAGCAGATTCCAGATGCAACAGGGAACCGTACCATTGTAGGCTTTTATAAGTTGAAGCAAAAATGCTAAAATAGACTTAAAAATGCTCATGCAAACCAGTTACAATAAGTCAAAAAGGAGTAATACCAACTCTCTGCCAGTGATACAAGCATTTTGCAAAGTCTAAAAATGATCCAAGGATAGTTTGTTTAAGCAGGTGGAAAAACTACTGGAGGTGGAAAAACTGTATTACTGGATTAAAGCATCAATATCAACTAAAAATCAGCTTTTATCACCATCAGTTGTTGTCGTGTTGGATCAGTTTTGTTCAAACTCTTTTAAGCGATACTCACTAATGTCAAAGTTGTTACCCAGAAATCTCAGGGTCGACTTAACAGACGTGCAAAATAAAATGGTGCGATAATTCCAGCAAGATTGTGTTTGTCTTCTTTTTGAATAACATGTTAAGTTTTCATTTATTCAGACAACAGTTCCTCAGGAACAGAAGACAAAACGAATCTTGTTGGAATGATTTAGTGGAAGTCAAGGAAACATCAAAGCGATCAGCAGACACCTCTGACAAAGACTGGCAGTTGTCAGTCGAAACATGTCAGGAGATCAAGGTAGATTACAGTAGGAACAGTTATCTGAATAAATGAAATTTTAACACATTATTCAAAAATAAGACAAAAAGAATCTTGCTGGAATTAAGACGCGGAAGTCAAGGAAACATCACAGCGATCAACAGACGCCTCAGACGAAGACTGGCAGTTCAAAACATGTCAGTAGATCATAGTGGTTTTCCTGAGGAACAGATGTCTGAATAAAGGAAACCTTAACAGAAGATGATGTGATGTCTAACATCTGGAATCACATGATCATGTACAATAATCAAAGTTTCTCTGTTTAAAGGAAAGTAAAAGATGGTGTATCTACCTTTTTTACTTTAATTAGTTTAAAACATGAATGCTTTTAAGATTAAATCAACTTTATGACTTCAAATCGCCTTTACACCAAAATTTGACTGGCTGGACAATGGGAAAAAACATCAACACTTGATTGATTTACAGTAAATACTTTTTATCAATAAAATGGAGGAAGTAGTTTCACATTTCATTTATGTTTTGTATATTAACTAATCTCCTTATGGCAGGGCCTGGTGGTTTATGTACACATGGTATATGCACTGAAGATGATAAGCATCCTAACTTTAAGGTTCACATCTACTAACTGAAAAGAAGCTGATGTAAATAATAACTTTAAACAAATTGGACTCCAGAAACCTCAAGTTTATTGCAGCGCAGGCAGGTGGCTGCTCTTCAAAACAGAACGAGCTGCAGAGTCAAATTCAGCTCCTCCAGCAATTATTAAAACACAAAACATTATAGATTAGCGTCACCAAGGGGAAAGAGGGAGAAGACGACAGTGTTCATTTGATTTAGGATTATCTGCTTTAACACTTCTGAAGGCTCAGGGTTTCTCTTTTTGTTCTCTCTTTTTTCTTTTTTGCAAATTTTTATCTCAGTCAAGTGGGAGATGAAACCTCTGCGGGGCACTGAGCAGGTGAAGCGAGGACAGATTAAACACACCATTCACTATGAGAGATGTATTGGCCTCCTTTCATTTTGTCCAACGTGTTTGCAACAAAACCTGAAAGCTCTCGTTTACTTTGTGTACTGTTTTAGGATTAAATGTGATGTCGAGAACACACCAAATAAACTGTTTATTTAATTTCAGCAAAATTCTTTGAGTCTTCTTTTTAAATATGTTATGGTTGTATTTATTCAGACAACTGTTCCTCAGGAAATTCACTTTCGACTAACAACTGCCAGTCTTCTTCCTAGGTGTCTGCTAATCTCTTTGATGTCTCCTTTGATGTTGTTTTGACTTCCTCGTCAAAAAGGTTTAATTAACCCTTAGGAGACAAACCTCCCACGGGATGCCCAAGCCCTCCCATCTGTGCGCATAGCTACGTATAAACGGGTGTAAAATAGAAACTAGAGCAGATAGATCTCTCATTCTTTTTGCTACAGAAAGCTGACATTTACCTCCATCTTACATTCCAAAATGACGCTAGTGACATCATTACGTAAACGCTATGTGCAGTACAAAACCCACAACTTGCCGGAAATGGCTTGTTTTATTTTCAACATTTAGAAATCCTTTGGATCAATGCGTTGTGTGTTTTTATTTACTCAGTAACAAAAAATGGACAAAAAAAGCATTTCAAGATACTTCAATAAATAAGAATGAGCAAAAATGTAGGTTCTGGCAAAGCCTTACTATTGCAGTCCTCAAAGGGTTAAGTGGAGTTACTCAGCAAACAATAGTCAGCAAAAGAACAGAGTCGTTTATTATTAGCCAATGAGATATTTATAATATTACCTTTAACATAACAATATTCTACAATTGAATAAAATAAATAAATAAATTAGAAGACACTGAAAAAAACCTTTAAACCTTTAAATTTGAATTGCATTAGGAATTAAGTGTTTACAAGGTCAGTTTAAACAGGATTTAACTTTTAATCTGAATTAAAGAGGAATTAAAGCTCCCACGTAAACCATCCATGAAAAAGCTACTTAATCTCCCACTTTTCTAGAGCAAGACATACTTCCTACGAGCACTGCACTTATATTAGAGATTTGAGGTATAATCAATTACTCTTTCTGTTTTTTTGTAGCTGATATCGGACCAATATCCAATATCAATATTGATCAGGACACCCTTATAAATTATATAAGCATTATTTTGAATCCATAGCATGTTTCAGCTTGGTTTGTAGAGGTCAGTTCAGTTGCTGTGGCAGCTGCACAGCACGGGGACTTTGAGGTGCTTGGATATCAGACGAGTGACTCACCCAATCTTGACAGTGTCCAAAGTGTGGCATGGGGTCCCATACACTGGCACTTTGCCCATGATGAACATCATGACTTCAGCTCTCTGATAATCTGGCAGGTTTCCACCAAAAAAGCCTAAAATGACAAAGAGAAAGAGGCACAAAGTTGGTTGAACTTGAAGCACATTTAACTTTTCCTTTTGACAGCTGTGACTCATAAAAAAATGTCACTCTAGTTTTGCGTTTCGTACCAATTGTCTGGATGATTGCGTTCTGGACGATCCGCTCCTCGCTTTCTTTGCCACGGCCGGAGGAAACGCTGGAACTGGAGTTTCTTCTGGAGTTCTCGCCCAACTCAAAGTCCACGCTCATCCTCAGATGTTTGAGCAGCGTGTTGAAAACCTCCAGCACTGTGGGGCCTGTCGTCACAAGCACAAGCAAAATCCTTACAAAGCAAACTGATTTAAAAAACATGGTAGTGTTTTTACTTACATGACGGCATCAGGTTTACATGAAAAAGCTAAAATCTACACATCACCGACACTGAGCTACTCCATCACCACATGACCTCACACGCTACCTCATCCACAAATGGAAACTCTCTACAGGAGACCCAGAATAGCACAGACTGACCAAAAGAACAAAACTCACAGGGAGAGCATCATGGGACATGGAGTCTGTAATCGCTAATTATACTTGAAGTATAACAACAATAACTGTAAAAAAATGGCATTACAATAGATTTTAAATGTGCAGAATTGATTGGACGATGCATCCTATGGGTGCTTCTGGTCACTTTGTGCAGTTGAATTTAGTCTCATCACAACCTTATGTTGAGTATGCCTGGCAGTAACATTCATCACAAAGAAAGAGATCTAGAAAACGTAAAGCCTTTGAGAGTAAATAAAACGAGAAAATCTGTTTTTTTCCCTGCTGAAAACAAATGTATTTAGGTATGAAGAGCTGTTGTTGATTGATTTGTTGCCAATTCTAGACATTTTAATTTAAGTATTACAATCTGGAATATTTGTTGTAAAAATGGGGTGAAACAGTGCTATTACAATTGAATTATGCTATTGGTTGAGAATGACGGTTTGTGATGTCATTAACCCATTAGCCCCGCCCCTCCTATAAGAACTAACACCTGTGGACTCTACAAGGACAATAAAACACAGCAAGTGTGGCAGGGAGTCCAGCATCTCACCCATTACAAGTCCTGCAACACTATAAAGGATGAGGGCGATGGTGGACCCAGAGTGGCAACACCACAAACAGCAAACCGCAGCAGCTCCAACCTCACCATGCAGGAGTATGAGGTGAGGGGCCTACTGAGGGCAGTGAACCCTATAAAGGCTACAGGACCAGATGGAGTGACCGGGTGGGTTCTCAAACAATGTGCAGTCCGGCTGACTGGAGTTTTTACTAACATCTTTAAGGCATCACTGTCCCAGTGAGTTATTCTATAATGTCTGAAGTCAGCCACAATTGTCCCGCTGCCCAAAAATCCTGCCATCAGCAGCCTAAATGACTATCGGCCAGTGGCCCAAGCACCAATCATCATTAAATGTTTTGAAAAACTGGTCCTACGTCATATTATGTTTTACATCTCACCCACACTTGATCCACTTCAGTTTGCATACAGAGCTAAAATATCAACAGAGCACAACATCACCACATTACTCCATACCACCATCTGTCACCTGGAACATCCAGGGAATTATCTGAGGCTACTCTTCTTTACTCCTGGACAGACTCCCCCCCAACCCCATCACCTGCTACTGGATCAGAAACTTCTTAACAGACCACTTTCAGAGAGTCCAAGTGGGTTCTTATTTCTCCACAGCCCTCAGCCTCAACACCAGCTCTCCACAAGGCTGTGTGCTAAGCCCTCTTCTGTACACTCTATATATATATATATGACTGTATCAGCACCCACCCAAACAGCATCATCATTACATTTGCAGATGACAATGCAGTTGTTGGGCTCATTTCTGGAGCTGAAAACTACCTTATCATCAAGGTTGGTTTGAGAGAATTATGAATATAGAGGTATAGTGAGTATTGAGTAGCTAGTTAGTATAGCATAAATTGTTCTTGGAGATTTTATAGTATAGACTGAGCATGTCTTGTGCTGCTCCCATAATCAAGGGTTTTTTTTTTATTTAATTAGCCTCGTCAGTCAAAACCTCAGGGATTAGTGCAGTGTTTTTCAACCTAGGGGCCACCTGAAATGTCTAGTAATAATTGTTTAGTCCTTTCATATATATATATATATATATATATGAAAGGACTAAACAATATGTGGTGTAATTAAACATGCTTCTGCTTTAAATGACGATAGTGATGCTCCAGAAAGGAAATAAACCTACAATCATGCAGGCTGCCTTTGTGTCCTAAAATAAAAGCCTTGTTTTAAGGCTAAAATGTTTTCCTAAATAATAAGAATTCAGCCTGTGTGCTGCTTTTAAAAACTTGGATTTAAAAAGAAAAAAATATCTAAATCTAAATAACACAAAGAGAAAAGCCTTCTAATGAAGCCCACCTTTTCTTTTCTGTTTTTACATTCTTTGCATGTAAATCAAAGCAAAGTGTCATTTCATTATTACTTGCTAGAATTTCCCAAGGTGTGATTTCAAAGTTCAACAGACCATAAGTGTATTGGAGCTTGTTGATGTGCTGCTACAGCTCATTTCCTTCGATGCAGTGTTCGCTTGTTAATGCCAGACATGTAGGAGGGTAAAGGGAACGGATTCTATTTTTAGATTCCATCTAAAGCACATCTTCATACTGTACCCAGCCACAGATTGTGAGGAGTCCTGTTTTCACATTCAAAGCTCAACACCTCGCTTCCTTTGGACTCAGGGATCATTCCTGTTTGTGCAAAAGGACGGTTTAGCTTTTTCCCTCCTTTAGTCTTTAAAAGGATGTAAAGAAGCACTTTTACAAAAGTATACATTTTATGATTAATTGTTGCGCTTTATGCGGTTACTGCACTTTTAAATGATTTGAGTATCAATGCACGGTTATGAAGAACGCACACGAGAGCCAATTTAAAAATCTGTGTTTTGTCCAAAAATAAAAACAATGAGAAAAAAAAAAAAAAAAAAAAAAAAACAGCAGCTGAAGCCATTCATCAGCGACACATTGATTCATGGACCAACTAAAGCTCTGGAAATTTCTCCCTCTGGCTCCAGTAAAACGTGTAAATCAAACCTTCCTGTGCAGTGGGCGGTGTTTATACCAACACTTCAATAACAACGTGTCCTTGTTTGGACTTTAGAGTATCTCACAGGTGAACTAAGGACTCAGCGATAGGCAACTCGACTCACAATAATGAAATTGAATTTATTAATATTATTACCTTTTGTCAAATGAAGTTAGCACATTTATCATTAGATTTACATTTGGCAGTTTTTAACTAGTCAATTAATCAATTAGTATTTACAGAATAGAGTTGTTTGCAATAGTGCTTAAAGGTCCAGTATTACGCTATTTTTCACCCATCTTCATTTGTTCTAATAACTCCAACAACATAGTATTTGAGGTTTATTTTCCCAAATTCGCCTGTTTTTCAGAGTTTTAGCCTCTGAAAAGTGACTTTCTGAGCAGTTCTAAAAATGGGCTGTTTTGGGGACTACTTATGCATATTTATTTATTTATTTATTTATTCAGTTCATTTCCGACATGGTTGCAATCACAGAAATTCACTTTGACATTCAGAGCAAAATCACATCATTGTTTTTTTTTTTTTTTTTTTTTTTTTTGTCCTTTTGCATGCCGGAAAGGGCGACGGAAAAAAGCAGATCCGCCCCCTGATTTGAACACAGATAATTTTACATCAAACCTCGTTTCTTCCCTAGTCAAACATTCTCATCTTCTTCATACCATAATTTCATCTTTTCATTAACGTTTTTTTTTTTTTTATGTGATGTGTTCTCGTCTGCAGTCATTGTTCCTGTTGTTACTCCTCCTCACTGTCCTTTTTCTCCGTATCTCCTCGAGCTTTCTTTTCCAGTCGTTGTTTACGTTCCTCCAACTTTCCAAACGAAAAGTTGTTCTTCTTTCGGAGTACCTTCATATCCTCTGAAAGTCGCCTCAGCATACGATGCATCAGAAAGGCACATGCACATACACATACCCCCATCATTAGCAGGCCAAAGATCATGACCCCTAGCAGATATATGTCCTCCACATCTTCTACTGTCAGCGGGGAGAGACAGAGATGTATTCAAGAGTAGGCGTGTCTGTAGACGCTGACTTCATGCCTCGCTCTTGCGAGAGAGATCAGTGATCACCAAAGAGATTTTCTTTTTGTTGCTATCCTCACACTATTATTGTTTTCAGCCAAAAAACTGCACATTACAGTAAAACACAGATATTTAAGTGGCTATTGTGATTATGAGTCCGTCTCAGCGCTTCAGGCTGTGTGTTTATCACAGCAGCGGAGTAATTCATCTGCTTCAAACACTCACTCAAATGTTGAGCTGCTAAGTCACTTTCTTCTCCTCTTCATCTCTATTAACTACAGGAATAGTGCATTTAAGGTGACAATCATTTGTTTTGTCAAACCGCTGCATCGCATTGTGTCACAAATACAGATCAAGTCAAAGGTGATATAAGGCGATATAACGGATACTAAAAATGGAACTGCTCCCTAGGTGCAACAGCATTAGTGCCCGCTGCTCCTCAGTGAGGGGTTAAATGCAGAGAACACATTTTGTGTATGTAGCTTTACATATATGACAAAATACAATATATATTCTATATTAAACCGCAATGTTTGTTTTACCTCTGAGTTAGTTTGAGAGGGAGGAGCTCACATTCTTATAGGGTAGGAGGAGCCCGGATTGGCAGGAGGAGGAAGAGTTTCCGCTACCTGACGCCAATAGCGAGAAAAATTTAACTTGCCAGTTTGGAGCTGACATTTTACAAAATGTGGAATAACAAGGGAGGGAGGAAACGTAACTTTTTCAACTTTGGTCCTCTGAATGAGGCTTAAGGGATGTACAGTATATCACTGTAGCAAAACCATTATATAGTGATTTTTTCATAATACTGCCCCTTTAACCAAAATGTGTAAAAAGCCATTGTGAGAAAAAATAAAAGGTTGAAAACCCATGATTAAGGAAATTTGTGAACTGGAAAACCAGGAATTTCCAGCCATGCAAATAGAGCAGGTGATTCCTATTACCTTCCTGATGAATTAGCCCTGTGTCTCATTAGTGTGCTGTATGGTATGTAAAGTTGGATTGTGAAAATCTGTTCATTAGGTTGTTCCGAATATGTATCATTCGACTCTCTAATCTTTGAGCATAAATTTGATATCAAGGCTCTACTTGTATTTCTCTATGTATTTTTTGATTGTTTTTATTTTATTGTAACTTGGTATTGTCCATAGGTTGACTTGATTTTATGTTTTCTTATAAGCACTACAGACGGGAATAAGCTGAAGCGCTAAATCTTGCATATTTATGCATCGTTACATTCATTAATATTTAATGTCCCTCCGCAATAAATAAAGTTGAAATTGAATTTTGGTTTATAGGGCATGAGTACACTATACTAGTGAAGCAGTAGACTTTACTAGTGCCATTAGATAGCCTTATATGCTAATAAGGGGATGCGGAAAAGCAAATTCAGGCTAGTCACTGGCTTTCAAAAATATTACAACCAATCAGGGTGCTGGATTTGATTATAATTAGTAAAGATTGATATTATCTTTTTACCCATATCTGGCATACCAATACTGTCCAACACTAAATATACTGATGACAAATTGCCAACACATAAATAGTGACACTCTTTGCTTCACTAGTAAAGTGTACATGAGCACAAATAAACAAAAATTGGGTTCATGTACTCCAAATTTGAGCACTAGTGGAGTTTATCTATGGTTGATATTAGAGCTGGGTATCCATTCGATTCACAAGGGCCCGACTCAATTTGCGATTCCATTTGATTTTTTGATTAGATTTAGGAGATTAGAAAAGAAATAATTCAACATCAACTCACCCACAGAACCTTTAGCTGCGATAGCCACTGTCTCCAAGAGGACCTGCACTATTCCTGCTCTGACCCGAGGCGTGTTCCTGTTGTGTGTGTCCAGGTGGTTGAGGACCTGCTGGATGACGTGGTGGGAGTGCTGAGCCTAGAGAACAAAGCAATGGTCGCAGCTTCCTCAGTATATACTGTTTGGGAAAACTTCATTCAGAATTGGACACATTAACAGCTTGTTGTTGAGCTCACAGAAGAACCAGTAGAAAACAGAAGGAAGGGAAAAGTTATTTCTGGATCCTAGCAAGAATAACGTTAGAAAATATAGAACCTAACAAATGAGCCGGAAATCCTAATGGAGCGTGTTATCTTAAAGTGTTGGAGCTAAAACAAACCACTTGACTAGAGGCTAAAACTGGCGTGAGTCCAGAATGAGACAATGAGACAAGTTTAACTTGCAGAAATGTTAATAAAAAACTTAATTAATTATCTGATGTATCCTTCTGTGGAAAGCCGTTTGAGCAAAAAAAGATATCGGTGATATCAACCATAGTTAAGTTGAAATTTGGAGTACATGTAGTTAATTTTGGTTAAAGTTCACTAGTACACTTTACTATTAAAGCAAAAAGTGTTACTAGTAGTGCTAGAAACATGTCACTAGTACTACAAGTAAGGGTCATATACTATCAAGGGGTGTGGAAAACCAAATCCAGGCTTGTATTTGGCTTTCATAAATATTACAACCAATCAGGAAGCTGTATTAGGTTAAAAACCCCTGCTACTTCATTTGCATTAGGTCTATTAGTACTACGAGTGAATCTTTACACTGAAATTATGTTACTAGTCAAACAAAAAACTTGACTATCACTACCAGTAACACAAAATTGTCTATTATACGGTTTTGCTTTACTAGTAAGGACTACTCATACACTAGAGTGCACAAAATCTTTAATGGGAAAGCACATTTTTTGTTTGCTATTAGTAATAGTACACTCAAAATCTCACTAGTAGAAATAGTAGACTTTTTTTAGTGTACTAGTAAAGCTAAAAAAAAAATCAGTAGTAGTACCATTAGATCTAATAAAAGTAGGAGGGAGCACCATGATTGGTTGTAATAATTCTAAAAGCCAATGGCAAGCCTTGTGTTGCTTTTCAAACAAAATGTAAGCTTAATATAACCTTGTAAAGCACTTTGAGCACCATATTTTTTGTATGAAAAGCACTTTATAAATCAAGTATTGATAATAAGGTTACCGGTAATATTAAAATGTCTTATTATAATAGCACTGACATCAAATGTATGCTTTCCATATCCATTAACGTGTATATTTTTACATTTATTTAAAACTACACAAACACTTTGAAATATTGCAAAGATACTGTTTGTTGGAAATTAAAATATGAAATATTTGATTAAGTTGACAATTATTAATTGATTTTTAGCACTTTTTTGGGGGGGGATTTGTTGTGATAATTAACTCATTATTACAGTATGTGTGCTTAATATAAATAAATATCTACATGAATTTATTCATGCAAGCTTTACCTGAATGGAGTACATGATTATTCTGAAGCAGGAAACAGCAAACTCATTGGGTTCCCATAGGTGATGGTTGTCCAGGTGACTTAAGAGAGAAGAAAAAAAAGGGAAAAAAAGGAGAATAAAGACATTATGTTTATTTATACATCATACACTAATCCGCTCAGTTTTTTCTCTTTTGTTTTAACAAGTTCATTCCAAACAACAGCCAAATAACACCACTTACCAGATTGGCAACCCCCTAATATTCAATGTTTTTCACCAACAACTATCACACTGTGCACAGATTAAAGCCTGATTAAAATTAAAGCACAGTTTGGTAAAACCATGACAGATCCTTCACAGTTAGGCAAAAAAATTACAATTTATATTATTTAAACCATCATCTCACGGCTCATCTGTTTAACTGAATAATGTGCTCCCCGCAGACTCCAAAGACAGACAGATATAATTAGATTGTGCTGCGGAGGATTATTGAAGGAAAAAGCATGATGGGAATGGAAGGGATTGTGAGACATCCCACCTCTGATCTTACAGCAGCAAGAAGAGGTCTGCATTAACTACAGGCTGAAACTGTGGAGGTGAGGTCAAATGTTTTGAATGTCAGGTGGAGAACAAACAGATTTTCCTTTCACTATGGGGACCGACCTGAAGCCTCAAGGTAAACTCATCATCTAAAAGACGCATCCGCTACTTGTGTGCACACATACTGTATAGGAGGGAGGGCTCAACCACCTGCTCAGTAGGGGTGTGCATTGTCATGAATCTGACGATACAATTCACGATTTGCATGTCACAATAAGATATATCCCGATACTAAGCGATAAGATATAAAGTACATCAATATATATAATTACAAATTTTACCTTTACAAGTACAAAATGGTATGAAATATAATATCATTTTTTTTAAACTTGCGAGAACAAGTAAATGGTAACTAACTGTAATTAAAGTACCAATATCAAAAACTGTCAAATGACATTTTTCAAAAAGGTTTAAGTTTTGCTTCTACAACAGTTTCTGATTCTGTAAAGTTCTTAAATTCTATAAAAGTGCCCAGTATGCTTTATGAAAATACCACGCAATCAACTTCCATGCTAAAATACATTGAGGATCGTTCAAAAACATTGATCAAACAAATCGATTCTAACATTTTTTTTAGATCGATATGATAATCGAATAGTGAAATATCGCGATATATCGCAGAAACAATCTTTTCTGACAGCCTTACTGCTCAGAGCAGGTAGCAACAATAGCATTGTGTTTGAGCATTTACACACAAAAAATGTGACCTGTTCATTCTTTATTTATCTGTGAATGAGAACATAATAGACCATCTGCATGGACATCAGCAATAATTTTCAACCACTGTGCCACAGCGTCACATCAGTGTGCAATTAGAGGAAACCAGGTGAGTCGAAGGAAATTGTCCCATTTTACCAAATTGTTACAAAAAGACACAAATTATTATAAAAAGACATATGATTTGCATTGTTGTGCATATGTGCCTGCAACGTCAGCAGGGGGCAGTAGGCAGTATAATAATAATCATGAAATTTTTTTATTCTAGATCAGTGATCTGCAAATTTCAGCCCTGGGCCACATGCTACCCTTTAGAATAGAATAGAATAGTGTCTCTCTGTCCAGCAAGTCATTTGTAGTCATTTATCAAGCCGTCGACATTTTGTGGATTTTTTTTTTATTTTACAATTTCTGCTATAATCAAATAACAACAATGACGCATCTAAAAAATATTAAAATAAAAGTAATTATTCATAAGAACTGTGATGGAAAAAGACTATAACCAGACACTGGATGCATCCCGACTCCCCCACGGTTGAATAGTGGTAAAACATAGTCAATGACATTTATATCATGGGAAAAAAAAAATCACATTCTCCCTCAGATTACAAACAGAAAGGTTTACCCATCTTTGGTCAAACTGGAAGTAAGCTATCTTAAATATAAATGTGTAAACATTTTGTTGCTGAAATGTCTCAGTATCTATTTGTATGTTGTGTGCACACTAATTAATTGTAAATAGTTACTAAAGTAAAAGCAAAAACAAGGGAAAGGGGTATATGGAGAGAAAAGTGTTTTAAGTAAGTCAGACATTTTTCCTTTTTACTACTGTTTTTTAATATATGTAAACATGACTGTTAAAGTGTAGAATGTCCTTGAACCTTTCATATTTAAAGAATTGAAAAACAAAAAAACTGTGATGGTAGCACAGCAGGGGAGGCTTATACAATAAAGATGGTGTTGGGTCAATGATGTCATGTTAGGAGAAGAAAAACTGTTACTAAAAATCTGCAGACAGCATGAATAAAAAGGTTGTTATAAGGACAGCATGTGTCCTCACTTTACTTCAGAGTAGAAAAGCCCATGCATTGTTTTTCCACCACTTGAGGTCAACAGCAGAATGTGTGGTGAATTCAGAAAAGTGGAACGTAGGGGAGTTTTCGGGTCGAGATACTGAAGCAGATTGGAGCTGATTTTGACCTTTGTGTGCAGAGTTCCGTGTCAGCGTTATCTTTTCAGCTATTACTTTATAAAAAAGAAATGTTTTGGAACCTCTGGACATGTAGGTTTGGATTTAGTAGCCATCAAAACCTTTAGCATCAACATTTACTGTACCTACTAAAGTATCAAATGTAGGACAGAATGTGATTTCAGGCTTTTTGAAATTATTTAACCCTATTATCTTTTACATCTAGTTAAAGAACACAAAACAATTTAAGAAATAATGAATAAATAAAATGAAGAGAAAAAGTGCAATAAATAATGATGAAGTGGAAGCTTGCGCTATAATAATGGCATATTCCAACCAGAACCCCCCCCCTTCCGTCCTGAAAACCTGAATAATTTCTATTTAAAGCATGAAGACGTGCCTCCTTTCCTCTATACGTCTTCCACTAGAATCCTGCAGGGCACAGGAAGAAAGAGAAGGTGAACCGAGAACAGAGAGGCAGTTTAATCTTGGGAGAAATTAAAGCCTTGGACGCCACTAATAAACGCTCCGAGTCTGTATCCACTCCTGCTAATCATCAAGTTTCCTTAAGAGGTCTCAAAACTCATGAATATATTTGCAAATCTTAGCATTTCCCCATGACGGTCACACCTGCACCCATTACATTTAATTTCCATGCATGTGGGTCCACTGGGATTGGAACAGACAACATTAGCTGTGAAAGAAAGGGTGCACTTAACACATTTTAATTATAGCAGACAGTTAAAACGGGCTATGGGTATTTTAACAGAGCCACTGCAGATTAGAATACAGTAACACAGGGTCGTATACAGCAACCCATCCAATTGTAATGGTAATATAGACCATGTGAAGCGGATCAACCTTTGGATGTGTTAAGTGACACCAGAGGATGAGCTAAATGTTGCACTATAATAATGTAGAATTGCAAAAGCTTTGGGAACAGAATTTAATTTGGATAATGAGCCTTGTCCAATTCAAAGAAAAGGACTCTGAGGCACAAGCAACGAAGCTGGAGAAGCATTTCAAAGAACTGGTTGATTGCTCTTTCTAGCCAAGGTTCATCAGAAGTTCCAAGGTGAAACAAGATGCCATCCTTGTATTGGGTCCACTAAATGGTAAAAAAGATAAATGGACTTGATTTATGTAGCGCTTTATCCCTGCACTAAAGTAGTCTCAAAGCGCTTTACAATATCATTCATCCATTCACACACCAGTGGGACTGAGCTGCCATGCAAGGCGCTAGACTGGGATCGAACCCCCAACCTCTCATTCAGAAGATGACCCCTCTACCACCTGAGACAAATATCAACAGAAACTCATCGACTGAGTTATCAATCGTGTAAAGCAAATTCAGCCATTTTGTTCTCAACACATTAAATAGGTCATAAACGTATTCCTTAAAACACGTAAAAAGCCATTCAACCATTTATAATAACTGTTTCAAATTTTTGTGTACAGGATTTATTGGGCGGGTCAGAAATCATAGCCGAGTTACATAACGAAGCCCTCATTAGCATAAACCTGACCCTGCTGCTGAAGCACACCGAACTTCCGTAACTTGGCCTCTAGCTGAAAACAAACCACATATTCGGACTCGGGGGAATAAAACGCGTCCGCTAGTGCCACATTTTCCATGAAATTAGCAGTTTTTTTGCACCCAGATTCTGGGTTTTGCCTCTAGCCCATTTGGCCCGATCCGAGCACTTTTGGAAAACCAATGAGAGAAGCACTATCAACGCTGGAGCTGCTTTCACACTGCTCCCTCCCACAGACACAGTACACGAAGGCGGTGCCCTTCCCGTGCGTGGTTCCAGTGCCTCTAACTGACACGCCCCCAGCGTTTCAGAGCAAAAAGAAGTGCTTGTTTTATCCATGATTTTGAGACCTAATTTTAAATACTTAATTTTTTTCATCTTTCAAATTTGGCTCAGTGGTCAATGACACATGTTTCTGTGGTGTGACAAACTCATAACACACATTTATTTCTGCTTTACACAGACTTTAATATCACAGTTAATATCTTTTAAGTTCAATATATAATCCAGTATATAGATAAACCAAAGGGCGCTCACAACAGTTTCACTTTTAGCAGCCATTATGCCACCTTGTATTGCCTTTATGGGATGATCTGACGTGTTTGTGACCCAATGCAACGCAGCAATTGGACAAAACAATGAACTTTGGTCTTAAATTTACTATTCAGAGGGTTAAAACTCCAGAAAACAGGTGAGTTTGGGAAAATAAATCTCACATACTGTTGTTGGGGTTCTTAGAATAAATGAAGATGGGTGAAAAATAGCATTAATACTGGACCTTTAACTAAACCATAATGGTTTAGTATTGATGGGTGGTTAAAGGAAACTACAGTGAAATAGCTTTTTAGTTTAAGTTTAGTTTAGTTTAGTTCAAATAAATGTCATTAAACAAGCTCTAAAAACTCATTTTGTGTAGCTTTTGAATCTGAAAAAAACATTTTGTTTAATTAGCGCAACATAAGCACCTTGACAAGCACCGGACTGGCTACAGTTTCAATGAGTGACTATGCTGTCAGAATGAGGAAGGGCAAAATGCTTCACATAAAAAGCTGTTATTTTAAATATCCTTCATGAGTCCTTTGCTCCTGAATCTGGCCATGATGAAAAGGCTGCCTGAGCTCAGCGGGGCAGAAACAGGCAGCGATGGTGGAAATCTCTGTGGGGGTTCGGCTACTCGCAATTGTCCAATTTATGTGAGGCGTGCAGAGTGGCAGGTGCAGCGAGGATGACGGGAGCAGAGGTGAGGGTGTCTCAGTCCCTAAAGGGAGGGACCGTCACAGAGTGGGAACGCTGAGCAACGTGCACACAGCCACCTCTGTGATAAGAGAAAATTGTCTCATTTCCTCTGCTTGCACAGAGAAAGAAGAACAAGCAGGGGCGCGATATGAGGGAACAAAGAGCATGTTTCAGTATGTGTGTGTGTGTGTGTGTGTGTGTGTGCGCGCGTGCGTGCCCATGCCCATGCAGACACACTTTGGTTTGCTCTCGTGTCACCGACTCCAGTGTTTAATAATGTAGTTTATGAACCTTAGGGCTGCAAATAGAAAAGGTCATGAAGGCTCGACATTTTTGAGTCTTTTCTTTTCCTTTGATTTTTTTTTTTTTTTTTTTATTCAGAAGTAACACTTTCTTCAAAGAAAAGTCATTGGCATCAAAATGACAATCTTTCCTTTTTTCGAAAGAAGTTCTATTTTTAAATCAAACAAATGAAAGTCCTCACAGCGATATTACACAGATTAGAGAATTCTGGCCTGTCAAACTGCTGCTCTGTTTGGAGCACATTTTTTTTTTAATGGTAGAAAAAGCAGACAAATCTGAAGTGCATGGAGTGTGTTAATGAGCTCCCACATTTCCCTGATTCACAGGAACAGACACCATTAAAGAGAAAGTTATTCTTACTTCTGCTAAAGTGAATTCAACAAATTCAAAAACAATGAAATGTTTTTATTTATAAATATTGATTCACAATATATCAAGACAACACAATCTATATATATATATATATATATATATATATATATATAAATTTCTTCCCACAATGGATTTTATAATATATGTTTTTTTGGTGATATTTTATTTGTCTGCACATTGCCAGTGCTTTTCAAAGAGTGTGGCACGCCCCCCCTAGTGGGGAAGGGAGGTGTGACAGGTGGGGCGTGACAAACAGGAGGACATTTTTAATTTCGTGCCAACTTCTTAAAAACCTTCTTTCATTGACAATAAAGATCATTAACACTAAACAAACAAAAAAAGTAATAATGGGAAGCCTAAAAAATTTGCAAAAATTAAAAGAGCATTCAATTATTAGACATAATGTAGAGCTAAAGTGTAAAAATTATGATTTCCGTCGGCATATACTTCACATGGAGCGGAACAATAAAAGAACTTTCAATAACTGATTTAAAAACAATTTCCTTTTTTGTTTTTTGGCACAGACTGCACAAATTTTTTATGCAGGTAATTAGTTGAATTTAGTTTTTGATTTATTATAAAATATGACTCACTCCCTTTTAGTTCAATAAATATGAAAATGCATTATTTGTCAGTTTTATCGGGGGTGTGTGTGTGTTTGGGGGGGGCTTGACAGTTCACAATCTTTCAAAGGGGAGAACGCCAAAAAAAAAAAAAAACTGGGTTAATACAATCAGTGTAGTTGAAATAAATTGTGATGTTCATTGTTATTGGTTTATTGGTATTTTAGAACTATGACTCGTGTTGTTTCTAGAAGTATATGATTCAACTTAGATTTTTTGATAAAGAAAGTAAAGTAATTAAAATTGCAATATCATTAATATTGAATCGCAAAAAATCAGAATATGCATCCAAATATTGTAATAAAATCAAATTGGGACAAATTAAAAAAAGCTGATTTTGAAAAATAACCATGATTTCATTTTTTACTAATGGATAACAGTTTTACTTTAAATGATTGCTGCTAGCCAGTTGTTGTAGCTAAGTTCTAAGATTATATTCTACCTTATTTAACATGAAAAAACAAAGTACTCACATTAAGACAGGCCGGACGGCGTTATTCATGTTGCCATATGCGGCTCGACCCAGAAGCTCTCTGAAGCAGCTCTCAGCGAGTGCAGCAGGGTTCTCCTCACCATCCTGGATGGTTCCTGCGGGCGTGCCCGGGTGTCCCACCCTACCAGAGAGAGAGAGAGACTAACCATTACAAAAATAAAGAATCATATCCATGAGGACATCCCTTCTGGAGCAGCAGACAACACAACACAATGATATTGATTCTATTGATCTATTGAGCAATGCCAATATTTCAAAGAACTTGGCACATCACTAGGAATCCATCAGAAGAAGGGAACACATCTGGCTATTATTTCCAACAGTGGAAAAGCAAAGGCTCTGCAGTAAAATGTCAGCTGACAAATGGATTAAAGCTGAAAAAATGAATTTTCTAATTGAGTTGCTGTGAGATCTGCTGTATGTATGGATAAGCATTAATGCTCTCCACAGTGAAAAAACAAACAATAGGATGCAGTTTGTTGGACTGTTACCCTCATATTGTTGTGCATGGCAACACCTCAGCAATCAACCACTAAGTTAGTCTAAAACAGTGGTTCCCAACCTTTTTAGTCTGGTGCACCCTTTTCGCATTTTTGTCAAATCAGGTGTACTCCCCTCTTCATATCATAAGTACCCCCTCCATAATTTCATATGGTGTCTCATTTGTGTATCTGCAGGCTCTCCTTAACTCCTTCTTGAACATTGGTTTCTAAGGTAGGGTGACCATACGTCCGGATATACCCAGGCATGTCCTCTTTTTACTTTTTGACCAAACCATACGGCTGGATTTTATAAATAGATGAAAATGACCAGGTTTCCCAGGTACCCTGAACGCATCTCAGGGAACACGTTAAAATAAAAGACTGTAACCCCGCTAATATTAGCTCTATCTGAGAAATCTCACTAGTTTCTGAAAGCTAAGGAGTTGCTCTTTACAGATAGTATCATGCCATTGTGGTAACTTTACTCACACGTGATTTGTTTTGACAAAATCATCAGACATGGCAGTGAGAAGAGAAAGGCTGAAAGAGACCTAACACCTGTGGATGTATTTAAAAAAACTGTCAGCAGTCAAACCCTCCTGGATGATAAAACCTTCATGAAGGTTCAGAGAAACTTACGCGGTAGGACGTTAAGGTCACAGTCATTTATTCAAGTGTATATTTAATGTTGTGTAAGCCATGAGTTATTTTTTGTTATACCTTTAATTTCTAGAAGATGTTTCTTGTTGTTTCAATGACAGAGATTTTAAGAATGTTTACAGTGGGTACGGAAAGTATTCAGACCCCTTTAAATTTTTAACTCTTTGTTTCATTGCAGCCATTTGCTAAAATCAAAAAAGTTTTTGCAAATTTATTAAAAAAGAAAAACTGAAATATAAGTATTCAGACCCTTTGCTGTGACACTATTTAACTCCCATGCTGTCCATTTCTTCTGATCCTCCTTGAGATGGTTCTGCTCCTTCATTGGAGTTCAGCTGTGTTTAATTAAACTGATTGGACTTGATTAGGAAAGGCACACACCTGTCTATATAATAAGACCTTACAGCTCACAGTGCATGTCAGAGCAAATGAGAATCATGAGGTCAAAGGAACTGCCCAAGGAGCTCAGAGACAGAATTGTGGCAAGGCACAGATCTGGCCATGGTTACAAAAGAATTTCTGCACCACTCATGGTTCCTAAGAACACAGTGGCCTCCAAAATCCTTAAATGAAAGAAGTTTGGGACGACCAGAACTCTTCCTAGACCTGGCCGTCCAGCCAAACTGAGCAATCGTGGGTGAAGAGCCTTGGTGGGAGATGTAAAGAAGAACCTAAAGATCACTGTGGCTGAGCTCCAGAGATGCAGTAGGGAGATGGGAGAAAGTTCCACAAAGTCAACTATCACTGCAGCCCTTTATGGCAGAGTGGCCCGATGGAAGCCACTCTGCTATAAAGTGCAAGACATATGAAAGCCTGCATAGAGTTTGCCAAAAAAACACATGAAGGACCCCCAGACTATGAGAAAAAGGTATCTCTGGTCTGATGAGACCAAGATTGAACTTTTGGGCATTAATTCTAAGCGGTATGTGAGGAGAAAACCAGGCTATGGGGGTGTTTTTCAGCTACAAGGACAGGACGACTGGTTGCAATTGAATAAAAGATGAATGACTGGCCCAGCCAGAGCCCTGACCTAAACCCAATTGAGCACCTCTGGAGAGACCTGAAAATGGCTGTCCACCAACGTTCACCATCCAACCTGACAGAACTGGAGAGAATCTGCGAGGAAAAATGGCAGAGGATCCCCAAATCCAGGTGTAAAAAACTTGTTGCATCGTTCCCAAGAAGACTCATGGCTGTGCTAGCTCAAAAGAGTGCTTCTACTCAATACTGAGCAAAGGGTCTGAATACTTATGACCATATGATATTTCAGTTTTTCTTTTATAATAAATTTGCCAAAAATTTCAACATTTATGTTTTTTTCTGTCAAGATGGGGTGCTGAGTGTACATTAATGAAAAATAAAATGAACTTTTTTGATTTTAGCAAATGGCTGCAATGAAACAGAGTGAAAAATTTAAAGGGGTCTGAATACTTTCCGTACCCACTTCTATATAAAATTTTTCAAGTACAGATTGTTCTAATGCATAATAAAGGTGATTAACTTGAGTCTCCACTCATTTCCAATTGTTTTAAAGCCTTTGTTATAAAAAGAGAAATTATTTTTTAAACCTTATGGATAATAACAACTAAATGATCTACTATATTGTATTTTGCCATAACAAGGTAGATTCAAGAAAACGTCAAGTACCTTTTGAGTATGCCGGGGTTGGCCCAAGTCTCCTCAAAATATGATTACCCTACCTAAAGCTTAATCCACAAACTAAAAAAAACAGGTGTATAAAATATATATATGTGAAATACAACATTTATATTACTTCAAAAGTATGTAAATACCGTATCCTTTGTAAAATAAGAATGACAATAATTAATTAATTAATATAAAACTAACTAATAATTGTCCTATTGTAAGAAGTGTGATTAAATGGCCTTTTACAGCATAAATTAATCATGTTTCAATCAATTAGTATTTCATTGAGTAATAGTACTGTAGGTTTGTATTAACTTTGTCCCAAAAAACAATAGCCTAAAAAGGAACTAAGAACATTTTTCTATTATTTTTAAATTTATCGATTAAGATTTCCGAGTACCCCCTTTGCTCTTAGGGGTAAGTGTACCCCAGGTTGGGAATCACTCATCTAAAACAGTAAACATGTCTCGTAATACTAAGCCATTCATCTTCTAAGTTTGTTTTTGCCTGCAGGAGATCAAGGCGACCTCCTGTTATGTGCTATACTGATAAAATAACAATACTAAATCATTTTTTTCACAGCAGTGAGTCCGGTCATAGATGGACTTTAGGCTACCGGGTCTCAGGAGAGAAACAATGCAATTACTGTCAGCCCACACAGGAGATGGAGGGGGAAATTAAAAGCTGATTGTTTGGTAAAAAGTCGGGAAATGAGTGAGGAAAAATGAAAATCTCTGACCTCTTAAAGGGTGGATTATTGTTGTTAAACGAAGTGGCAGAATTAATTTAGCAAAAGGCCATTTGTTTTATGACCGGTCAACGTGTGACTAATTGCCTAAGGAACACAATGTGAAAGCAAAGAAGGTCAAAAAATAATCTTGAGCTTGGTTCAGCATGTTTGACCTACAAAATTAGGAAAATGGAAAAAAAAAAATGTAGTTAGTGTAGGCCAGGGGCGATTCTAATTTTCTGAAACATTTGAGGTGTAGCCCAGAGGAAAATGGCAAATGCGCGCTTCCCCCTTTTTTTTTTGTCCGCTTCATTGCGCATGCAAAGTTTTTCATAATGCTTTACCTAAATAAACAAAATATGAAGTTTATTATAGCAAGTTATTTCAAAGTAAAGTGAGACAAGTGATTGTTTTTCATCATGCATTTATCTTGTAGAATATGTTGTTTTTGAAGGATGACCATATTTTGATTTCCAAACAAGAGGACACTTGGGCCAACCTCTGAATACTCAAAAAGTACTGGACAATCTCTTGAATTTACCTAATGGCAAAATACAATATAGTAGATAAATAAATTGTAATCGTCTTTACAAATTACACGATACTGGCTGTAAAGAGCTAGCTTTCAGAAACTGGTGGAATATCTCAGATAAAGCAAATATTAGTTGAGTTACGGTGTTTTAAATTAACGTGTTGCCCGAGATGCGTTCAGGGTCCCTGGGAGACCCACACAAATTCATTAATTTATCAAATATCTCAGAATAAATCTGGACATATGGTCACCCTAATGTTGTTGGCATCACAGATGGTGGATAATACGGAGATTATGTCGCTCTGTTATCATGCGGTAAACAAGATGCGTTCAAGGACCGCCGGAAGGTTGATTTTTTTTCCTAAAAAAATTATAATCTGGACTAATTAAAAAATATCCGGGGCTTTACTCCAAAATAAAACAGCCTATAAATGCCAGTGGTGTAGGCACAGGGCATATGGAAAAATGTGCCTGTACCATAAACTCACCACAGCAATAAAAGCTGAAATGGGGATATATCATTCTAGGACACAAATTGTTTCATTTGAAATTGAGAAGGAGTATTAATGTCCACGTTTGATATCAAAACAAGGAAAAGCAAGAAAAATTACCTCAGGACACAACACTGTTCAGTCAGTGGAAGTTGGACAAAAGCCAAAGAGTGATTTTACACTAAATTTACACCAAGACAATACACTGAAAAAACACTTGTTCAGAGCTAAAATACAACACTGAACTACTACATAAACATGGATTCTGTTGGGCATTCAATAATGAAGACAGGATGCAGAAGATAAGGAAGAGAAGAAAGAAAATAATGTGTGTATGTGTGTATTTTGAAAGCTAAAACAAGCAGATAGATAAACGAGAAAATAAGAGGAGAGGCCATTCTCTACACCTCCCTGCTCTCAGCACTCCATCCACGTCCACCTCCTCCACCAGGCAATTAACAGATTCCTGCCCTTGACCGTTGCTTCTCATCAGGTTCACCAAGACTACACGGGCCGACACAGGCTTTGGTTGGTAACCAAATCATTCATGTGCATGGGTGTCTGCGTTTATGTGCAGAGGCAGTTCAGTTTTTATTGAAAAATACCCACAATTTTCAACATTTTTAGAGTTCAACACAGGCTGATGGACGTTTAGTTTGTTTAAAGGGATCCTCCACTGTTTTCACAAATGTGGCCTATAACATTTGAAATGTACTTATTAGAAGACCTACGCCTAACAAAATTAATTATTATGCACCATATTTGTTTTAAATAACTTTTAAAAATGGGACTACTTAACCGTTTTAGAGCCTGTGCTCAGCCATCTTGAAATCACGTGATTGATGATGTCACAAGGCCAAGGTCCAATTGCTTCCTACTTGTGTGAAGCATTCAGCCTGCTTTTTAGATCATTTCGCAGCTTTTTCAGTCAAAATGCCAATTTGTGCTGCTTTTGGTTGCTCTATACAATCAGGAAAAGGTAAATATGCTGACGTAAACCTCTTTTGTTTACCGAAAGAGAATAAAAACAGTTGTGAACTGAAAAATAATCTATGACCGCAAGGGGCGACAGTTCCAACTCTACGGTTTGGTAGTCGACAATGAAGCAGAGAAGAAGAGCTCTCCTTAGGGACTTTTACTCAGTTAAATTGTACACGGCTGAAGTTAAGCAAGTAATCACGGACTGTTGAAGACACGCAAACCTCCTTCAATAGTCCATTATTTACTCGTTAACTTCAGTGGCATCAGCTACGCACTGTTTAAGGGAGACTAAAGGTCCTTAGGAGAGCTCTACTTCTCTGCTTCATTGTTTACTACCAAACCAAGTTGGAACTTTTTTTGGTTCACAACTGTTTTTATTCTCTTTCGGGAAACAAAACAGAGTAACATTGGCATCTTTAACTTTTCCTGGTCTTCTAATAAGTACATTTCAAAGGTTTTAGGCCACATTTGAAAAAAAAAAACAATTGAGGATCTCTTTAAAAACTCAGAAGGAGCACAAGAAAAAAAAAAAAAAAAAAAAAAAAAGAAGGAGCACTTTGGGAGACTGTGAATTTTTCCTGTAATCTCAAGGTCAATCTAACAAATTCAATTAAATCTTGTCAACTGTCTGATTACGCCTTTGGATTCAATTGTTATAAATAATTCAATCTTAATATCTATCTACTTTATTGTCTTCCACACAGTTCTGTTCAGAATGATTATAGCAACAGAGCACCGGAGCGTAACCAACCTACTGTGTGAGCAAGGTCAGTAAACCTTGAACCAGTCCATCACTTTATCTCCATCCAGCTTATCTGTCACAGAGCATTGGATCCCAGAGCAGAAGGGAGGGTACACACTGGCTTGGTGTTTACATTGTAATGAACCAATCTATTGCAATGCTAATACATTAGGGGACAACCAAAGGTGCAAAGTCAAAGTCACAAAGGGCCAATTTATTAAATCACACAGAACAGTGTACTTTGCTCCAAGTCCCTAACTTGAGAGGCAGTGTTGCTACGGTTGGGTTTTGGAGGTTTTTTAATTAAATGGTGAACTCACCATCAAAAAAAGGCAACCGTTATCACAGCGGGGGCCACAAAGGTGGGATTGTCTAACACGAGGGCCACATGATCGACATTCAAGTCAGTGTTAGAAGAATTACAGAATAATAATCAGAGCATTAATACAGGAAAGAGCAGAGTCATTTCTGTTGTTTTGTGTGGTTTTCAAGTTATTTGCACTACTCATCACTGCACTACTGCACTATTATCCTATTATTATCATTATCTTATCTTATCTTGTTATATTATCCTATTTAGTTTTACACGTATTAGTCTTTAACTACTGTTAATATTTTCTAGTTGATTGATATTATTATGTTTACATTGTTAGAGAGAGCACAGTTCACAAAGTCAAATTCCTCGTGTGTATAACATACATGGCCATTAAAGTTGATTCTGATTCCTGTATTTTTGTTTTCATATTGTGCGTTTTTGTTGTCATTTTGATTTAGTGCATTTTTGGAAACAGTTTATGTATTTTTGTTGTTGTCTTTTATATTTTGTTGCCATTTAGTACATTTTTTAGATGTTTTTTTTTGTCATCGCTTTGTGTGTTTTTGCTGTCATGTTTTGTATTTTTGTGTGTAATTTTTCTGTTGTGCATGTTTTTGGAGTCATTCTTTTTGTTGTCCTTTTATATGATTTTCTGTCATTTTTATTATTTTAGCTGTTTTGTGTGGGTTTTTTTTTTGGTCATTTTGTGTGTTTGCTTTTGGGGCCGCACAAAATGAGGGCGGTTTATGGCCCCCGGGCCCCCAGTTGTCATCAGTGACTCAAAACTACACAAGGTAAATATATTTTTTGGTTTTTGTATAGTTATGGATCATGCTACTTACTATTATGAACTACCAGGTAAACTAAATACAATAACATTTACCAGTAGGTTAAAATATGTATTTCACTTGATAGAAAAATAGAATAACTATCAAATTATCAACTATCAAACTGAATACTGATAAAGTAGTATCTATGTCTTATAATTTAACAACAGTTAAGAAAAGAAAAACCCTAGGGATCAATTCCTCTCATAGTGATTGGATGGAACTCCAGGGAATTGCAGGTGTGTGTGTTAAAGCTTCATGAAAATGTGACTCATTACAGATGATGCTATTAGATTTTAGTTTTCCTTTTCAAACATATAATATTATTATTATTATTATCTTGCTGCATCATTAGAAAAACATACTGTGGAACTACAACTGACAGATCTGCTCATTAAGTCGGAGGACAACCATCAGAAGCAGTGTGAAAGTTACCGTTAATGTGAAAATGTTCCCTGAGGTGATGAGGAAATACGCAGCAAAATATATGTGTATTAAGACTGAATTACCATTTAAATTATGGAAGATAACATGTGGTCGTTGAGCTGTTGGGATCAAGAGACTCTGGGAATAAAACTGATATGGAAATGAGGTGAGTATGATGGACAAATGTTTTTGCTAAACTGGGAGGTCCATCAATAAAGCCCTGATTCACTGCATGGTTCCTACAAGGGATTATTGATTTTCCACCAATGGCTTTTTTTTTTTTCTTAAGCCAAAAACTTACAAAAGCACTTCATGCCAATTCACAAAGAACATGACAGAATAATTAAGTATGTACTTCTTCCCAGTCCTTTTTGGAGATGTAAACTAAATAGTGAAATTGTGTTTTGAATATTTTAGTTTTCTTTCCTTCTGACAATATTCTGTTTACATGTTCAAAATAAATAACAAATCTAATAAAATCAAATATTTTAGACATCAACATTAGCTTGGAACAATGTGCTGAACTCATTGAGTGCCATTCACGTCTATAGACGTGAATTGTGTTTCACAGAGACAGTGTGACAAAGCTCTCCGGTGAATATCCCAACTTGTACCATGATGTAGTGACCAACTGGAGACATGTGGGTGGCAGCAGTGCACCGTTGGATGAGAGATCACCGTGATGGGCAGAGCTCAGAGGGAGAGGAAAGGAGTTTATGAGACAGAAAATGGCGCTACGAGAGTTGATGCTGAAGTTCCCACCAGCTCACAGCAGCGCACACTCGACCAGAGCATTTGTGGAACTAAAAAGACTATTGAGAGTGTCGCGATGGTGAGAGAAAACTATCAAAAAAACGGGGCAAGCGGTGACACTTGGCATGTCCGGGATGAGGAGGAAGTTGCGTGTGGGGAGACTGATGGGGAAGAGACTTGGAGGATGGCCAAAATACAATAAGAAATCAATTCGACTCTGACATAGATAGCAAAATAATAATAATGTTGCCATCAAAAGCCCGGTGTCAGTGTTGTTTTTGTAGTTTTATAGAAGGAAACTAATGTTGAGGTGTCCCAAAAGAAAAAAAAAAATTGCTTCAAAGTCATTAATAGGTTTTTTCAGAAAAAGACAGTTTTCTCAGCTTTTTGTCACAAACTGGTTATTTGTGTGAAACTTGCCTCTAGTCTAACTGCTCATTGCAGAAGAACGAAACAAGCTAGAAACAAAATATTTTTCCTGATGAAATTTGAGTTTGAGTTTAAAATTACATTTTTATTAATTTATTTTTTTTAATCTTAAAGTTCTTGTCATGTAATAAAAGGATTTTTGTTTAGTTTTTTTTCAAAACTGTGAGCAGTTCCCTCTTTCACCTGGAAAAAAATCCAAGAAGAAAGAAAAAAATCATATTGTACCATTAAAAATCCTTGGTATGTGTTGTACGGATTTGCCACAGCCTCCAGGGAAGAAAGGAACGTACACAAATCAGAGATTAGAAATGATACAAAGGCCTAGTGGGGGTGGAAAAGAAGGCAATGCTTTCTTATAAACTACAGATAAGCATCAGAAATCCCAATGTGAGGAGAGAAAACAGGAACAGCAGCAGGAGAATAAAAAGAGTAGTCAGCAGATTTAAGTGAATCACATGAATGACACATGGTTTTCCTTAGAGATGTTGAAAACTTCACTTATGAGTTTTGTTTTGTCTCCTGACTGACTTCCCACTGCTATTTATACAGTTGTACATTTCTAATATCACGGGATCTAAATGTACCAAATATGTTGAGAACAGGAAGGACCAAAAGACAAAAGATCGTGACAAGGTTTATGCTTCCAGCCCTGCTGAGCCTTTATTTCCTCCAAAACCTGTGAATGCACAGCAGTGCTCTGGGTTTTAGCTAAAGCTCCTTAGCGCAGCGCACCAACAGAATCCCATTTACACCCAAAGGCCCTCGATTCATGGATTTAGGAGTGAAGAGGCAACGAGCGAGAGCTTTAAATCCTGTGATCAAGCTCAGGTGAAGGATTATATTCCTTAACCGACCATCAAAGTTAGAGTGATTTGAATCAGATCCAACAGAGGTCTTTTCCTCTTCTTATGCAGCAGGCATCAGATGGTAAAAAGAGGTAAAAGTATCAAATTAAGGTGAAAGTAAAAAGTCTGGTTTATCAAAAAACATTGGATTTAATGCCTGAGGTAATGTATAAATTATTTTTTGGGTATTAGGCTGATTAAATGAACTCTATCCTGTATTTTCACAGATCCCGTTCAGGATCAGAGCACTAGAATGTATCCTAGCAAACTCAAATATGGATCCTGTTTATCCTTTTTTCAGCTGCTGATCCTTGAGAATCCACTTGCCTATGCAAGGTCACAGGGAACAGAGGAAAGTTGATCCCTAGATAGAATGCCAGCCTTTGACTGCAATGACAGACCATTTGAGGGCTGCCAAGGGGACTAAAACCAACAATCTGCAGTGGGAGGCATCCGCATTAGCCATTGTGACAGACTGAGGGAGTAACCCTAAAATATGTTCAGCTAATTCAATCTGATCTAACACAAAAGCTTAATCAGTAAAAATAAAGACTTCCAAACAAAACTTAAATGAGGAGCATACATCCCACAACACACTAAACATTTCGTTGTGCACAATCAAAGCAACTTTAATTCAATTTACTTATAAAACCTACAAAATCAGCTCTCATAAGTTAACACCTGTGGAATTTGGGTATTTAAATAAAAGGTGGATGTATAAAAGAATACAATGAATTATTAATACCAGGGACTGTAAGTGCGGAGACAAACGTGCAGCTACTCATCATTGTTGCTGTCTTATTGTATAAGAAAATGAGCTGATCAACATGCTTCCATTCACTGTGCTATACTGTGCAGTTACAGTTGTTTCTAGACGGGTCGGGGGTGGCAAACATCGCCACCGATCCAGTCCCTGTGTTGGGGCGCACTGAGGACAGTCCGTGCCGGGGATGAGAGGGCTCCGTCAACGCTAGAGAGCAGAGAGAGGTCAGCGAGGTAACCATGTCCACGGCGACGGTATGTTTGAGCCTCCAGTGGGCACAGCGGAGTCCGGACTGTCCGCACTCTTTGGAGCTTAAATACGTGGACGGTTATTATGGTTACGTAAACAGAAGATGCATTGCACACAGGCAGCATCAGGGGCAGCTAAAGGGCTGCAGGGCTCCTCAGGAAGGGAGCATCCGAGCCAATTGCCTGTATTAAATAGATGGTGCGGTCGATTAATATGTTTCACGATTATTCAAAAAAAAAAAAAAAGTTAAAGCAACCCGTGCACACCTGGTAGTCCCTTTTGTGTCAAAGTGTGCAACAATTATTACGACGGTACCAATTAAAAAAGGAAAATACAACAGAAAATCCCCCCAATGTCGCTGAAAACTGAGCCTAGGGGGCGCCATCGCTCCGTGGGGTAGCGTTATTACAACGTCGGGGCCCCTACGCTCAACAGCGCTGGCGAGAACCCTGCTTGAGGGAAAATTGAATAAATCTTTAGCAGAGACTTCAATACTGCCCCCTAGTGGAGGGGTGGTGCTTTCCACACATGTGGATCAGGACCTTTGTGTGCGTGAATCTGAGCAAAACTGTGTTGCGTTTACCTAAAAAATAAATGCACGTAATGGCCAATCCACAAACGCACTTTACACAATCCACAATGTAACACATGTAAATGGAAAATACATTTGTGGATTGAAAAAAACGCGGGAAAATCGTGGATGTATTTGTGGATCTGAAATACACGTGAAAATATGAAAAACTGTGGATATACTTATGAATATTTTTCTTCCCATCCCAAAATGATTCACAGCGGGGCCGTGCACATGTGAGTGCAGTACCTGTCCAGGTTTTCGCTGTCCTGCATGTTGAACAACATAGACGGGATGAGTTTGTCCATGTGCTGCGGCTCCCAGATGATGGCCTGCAGCTCGTCGTTCACAGTCTTCCTCACCACTCCTTGAAGACCTTTAATCCCAGCAACACGAATCCTGTCAAAAAAAATACCGTAAAGAAAAAAAATGTGGTGATTTAAAAAAGAGAACCATCTAATATACTTTTTGATCTCCAAAATAATTTAGAAACAGATCAGACTGACAAATTTTTAAGTTAAAATAAGTAATGAGCACTTTGCAGAATTTGCTGAAAAAAAAATGTTTTAACAAAAGAAAATGCAACTTTTTTTTTTCGTTTTATTGCTTTTTTTTTTAAAAAAAAAAAACAAGATTGTTCAATTAGTGTCAAAGCCCAGGCCCGGGGACCAAAATCCGACCCTTTGCAGCAGTGTTTCTCAAATGAGGAGGTACTTGTGAGAGACAGAAAGAGAAAGAGAAAGAGAGAGAGAGAGAGAGAGACAAAAAGAGAAAGAGAGAGAGACAAAAAGAGAAAGAGAAAGAGAGAGAGAGAGAGACAAAAAGAGAAAGAGAAAGAGAAAGAGAGAGAGAGAGAGAGAGAGGGAGAGACAGAGAGAGAGAGAGAGAGAGAGAGAGAGAGAGAGAGGCCCTCAAGAGCAAGTGAAAATGACAGGCAAGACATGACTTAAATCAATATGTAAATGAAGTATAATATTATTCTGTTGCAGATACATCTGTCCCTCCAAGCTCAATGTACCCCCATAGTATTTGCAGGGGCTTGGAATTTCCCCATGCATAAATCACATGACTGCAGTCATTTCTAAAGTCCTGAAATTTCTTGCAAAATTGCCAAAAAAACTGTCACAAAATCAAGGAATTTTGAAGTGAAAAAAGTAAAAAAAAAAAAAAAGAGGCTTTTTCTTAAAGTATTGTGTAAAAACAAGATAATTCCTAAAAACCTTTTAGCTATATTTTCTGCTTTTACTCTGTTACTCTAAACTTCTGTTTAGAATTCTGTACTTGCCTCATTCCAACAGTGATAGCAAACACAGTCAATACTCTGTCCAGTTCTTTGAATTTCGCAGAGCAGAACTTGGCCTCAGGAGTCAGAACCAATCACCATTGTTGGCTTGACCATTACCTGTTTCTATTGTTTGACACCAAAAAAACTGTGAGAGGAAGAAAACACCAAACTGGAGCTACTAAACCTGCTGGAGGCACAAATCCACCAGGAAACTGCCAGGAAAACTATCTGGGAATTATTTTCCACTTCCAGTCAACCCAAACTGAATTAAATAATGAAATGACCATGTTGTACCATCCTAGCATCCCTCAGCTCGTCATGCTGAGCACCCCAAAACAAGCACTAACCTGCACCCAGTGTACACTCTTTGCATACAAATAGAGTGAATGTAGTATTTTGATGGACAAATCTAACACCTCCAGAGGTTCCAGCTGCTGCACTGAATGTGATGTACTGTATATGGAAAGTAGACGACACATTTAGGTGTTCAAGTATTGCTTGATGCTACAATGATCTTTGAAACTGTCTAATGTATTACATGTTTAAGTCAAAGTCAAAGAATAAAAGTAATGAATTCCACACAGTTATACAAAACTATCATTTATATGCAGTAGGTGCCACGGAACAGATTTTATTCTAGATCATATAACAATAATTTGCTAGTATGCATGACCTCTGTTGGTTAGAAATGCATTTGAGTTAGAAAAGTACAGAGTGTTGCCTGGCAACGCCTATGATTGTGTGTCTCCTGTTCATTTAAAAACTAGTTAGAAGCATAAACAGTAATTAATAGTAGTAGTAGTAATAGGTACTTACTTACTTACTTCTTTTTAGATTTTATTGAAAAAACACAAGCTGGTCAACATGCCCAGGTTTCAGCTCATTTCTTTGTGTAGTTGCAATGTCTCCTGCAGTGACTTTCCTGGTTAAATAAAGGTTAAAAAAAAAAAAAAAATATATATATATATATATATATATATTCATTTTTTTCTAATGTAAAAAATTTGATATGGATGTATTTAGAATCAATCTGAGAATCGCGCGACATAATATTGCGAAATATCGCCAAATCAATTTTTTTCAACACCCCTAGTTAGAGGCTTTAATAGTAGTAGTAGTAGTAGTATTAATAGTTTAATAGACAGTACCTGGTTCTGGTCTCAGAATCTTCATGTGTGGAGTGGCACATGGCACTGAACTGGGAAACAAAGAACTCATAACGCCGATGGTAGGATGGTGTGTCTTCCTCTATGTTGGCAAATTTCACAAACTACAAAAAAGACAGGAAAGAAGAATGCAATGGTTAACTAATAACTACAAATGTGTCAGCACAGAAAGATGACATGTTGTTTTTAGTAAATTAAAAGACTTGAAAATGTTTCATGGTTTCACACCATGTTAAGTTACTCATTTAAGTCAACAGTTAAAGCAGCAGCACTGGATACGGACGAGGTTGGTTAAATGACCACCGGACAAACATTTTAAAGGCTTAAAAAGAGCACATTCTTTCAACATGCACCCATTTATTGCTTTTATGGCTTATATTACACACACACACAAAAACAAAAGGCATGGTTATTTTAATTTGAATTAAAATAACCCTGCCCATTACTTTAATGAATATGACTTCTGTAATGGTTTAAAACTGTGAATGGATGGAAACGCAGCACTCTGAAAGCAACAGTGACAATACCATTATCCATCACAGAGCTGCTCCATTCTTCCCAGCCTATAATTTTATCCCTTTCAAATAAGCATGTAGTGTCCTCTGGAGAGGCCCTCTGCTCTCTCCGTGTAGTCGCCCCAGCTCAAGTAGCTTTTCATGCTACCCTATTATTGTCCACTGCAACAAATTGCCACTGTACTGTAGCGCATCTGTGACAAACATCCCCCATTCTACTTGATCATTTCCCTCCATTTTGTACCTAACCTCTCTCTGGAGGGCTAACAGCTTAGATGGAATGGTCTGTTTCCAGCTGCAGCACAGTGACACCGCCTCAATACCGTCTTACTGTGAAGAACACATGCCTTTACACATACTATAAAAAATATGAAATATGTCTGATTTCAACATTTTTCTATAAGTGTATAATAATATCTTCAGTACATTGACTCAAATAATGAAATTAGTTAGCTTGTGGTTTATTTCTTCACTGCTTCTTAGACTAACTGAAGACAAAATGCAAACATGTTAATAAATTGAATATGGCTTAAATATGGCTTTATTATGTTCACACTGACAGCCTTTTGTTTCATTTTATTTAGATTTTTGTACATCGTTTGTTTCTCTTGTGTTAAGTAGAGATTAACTATTTTGTTTGAACTGTGTTCCTGTTGTAATTTACTGTGTGGCAATTCTAAGAGTTTTAGTCCTGGCTTGGTGCTTTGTTTTATCAGTCAGATTTTGTTATTTGTTGTATTCTCTCTGTATTTTTAATACCTTAATACATTTGCGGTGGCCTATTAAAATCTGGCCAGGGACACCAGAGGAAAACTATCCTCTTTTGGCTAACTCTGGCTCATTTTCAGAATGTCTGTACATTAACGTGCATTGACCATTTTAAATAATGAATAAATTCAAATTCCATGTCATTTCAACACATTTTCAGAACATCCCGCGCACTGCGGTCTCAAAAAAGACACAGAGGCAAGCTACAATGACCTCACATAAAGGATTTTCAATGTTTACGAGTGGTGAAATAGTCTCAAAGTTGGGGTCTATAATAAAAATGAAGTCGCAGAAAGAAAAATTGTCTTTTATCCCAAGAAAGAGTAATCTTTATACTATAAATTACAACAGAGATCAGATTTTTTTTTTTTACATTTCCACATGCAGTTATGGGCCAATGAAAATAGTAAAAAACTTGTATTTTTGGGGGGATTTCAAGAGCCTGTCACCCAAGAACCAATGCATATATGTGACTAATCATTAGTCATGTGAACAGTCTATGTACATAGCGCAAAGATGATCAACTTACAGGTAGCCGAGGCATATGCTCAGTTGTTTACTGAAGGCCCAAACATGTTCCAGCCCCAAAATCCGACAAACTTTTTTCAAAATTTGAGGGGCTGGCATGTCCACCAGATAGGATGTATCGCAGATATTTTTGTATATTTTGAGTGGAGTGGAGCTGTACTACTATACCACATTTCAGTTTCTTGTGTAATGTAGTTCCTGAGACATTGGAGGCTGAAAATGGAAGAAAAAAAGGATGAGAGAAAATCAACAAGTACCCCCTCACTAAATTGGCCATATCTCAAAAAGTATTCATACAATCAAATTAAAAATGTACAGTGTACATATTGAATACTCACGGAACAACTGGTAAAAATTTCTGAATTTTGTGAGACCAAAGCATGTGGGCCATTTGTGAAATGACATGGAATTACCCAATAATGTACGAAAAGATTAATTAATGCGTTAGTTATGAACAACCCTCTGGAACTCCCTCCCAAGACACATATCCATAACTGCACTGACCACACATCTTTCAAATCATTTCTCAAAATACTTTTTCTTACAAATGTTCTTTTTTTCCCCGATTTAGATTTCTGTTTTTATCACTGTATTGTTGTTATTATAGCTTGTCTGTAAAGTGTCTTGGAAAGCAATTTCAAATACATTTTATAGTTATTAATATAATTTTCACTTTTTGAAAGTAGAAAAATCTGAGAAAAATGTTGCCAGCATGAATAAATACCGGGTACACTCAATTCTTCCCACAATACAAAAAACTCTAGAAATTAAATACTGTAAATTGGTCACATCAGACATGGGAAACTGGAAGTCCTCCATCTAATTTTGTGTGGCCCCGATAATAAATGCAAAAAATTATTTGGAAAATGAAAAAAACAGAAAATCATACAATAACAGAAATACACAAAATTACAACAAAATTACACAAAAATATACAAGAAATACATACAAAACAACAAAATATAAAAAGAGAACAAAAAACCCCACAAAAATAACAGAATAAATATATAAAACGACAATAATCAAAATGAAAACAAAAAACAATTTTTTTTAAATTTTTTTGTCATTTTCAAAATCACAAAAAAATAATAAAAATACACAAAACAACAAAAATACACAAAATAACAGAGGAATATGAATACAAAAATCACCAAAAATGGTAAAGTAGACGTAAACACTGAGATGCCATCATTTATTACAGGACTTTCTTGGCTATCATTGTTTAAATGTAGCAGCGTCAGCTTTAGGGGTTGAGCAGGATATGGCCGACTGTTTGCTAATGCAAGATCAAACACTGTTCACAACAGGATGAGCATTCTCCTTAGGCGTGGGTGTGAATTTTCAGGTCATATTTGAGTATGTTATCTCGGATCAACATTTGAAGTGTAATCAGCACTGCAGCACTCCTCTCTGTTATACGTCTTATTCCCCCGTTTCCTGACAGGTTGTCAGGAAAAGTTCACACAAAGTTAACGGTGGCATTGAAGGCAACTATCAAAAAGCCTGGCGTGAGCAGTTTATTAGTGGAGGTAACATCAGGCTACTTCCTCCTGAGTCCTGACTCAGGTAATGATGATGATGATGATGATGAGGCCCTGCTCGGTCAGTTAGCTGAGAAACAGAGGTTGTTTCCTCCTTCAGCTCTCATTTGTGAGGAGTTGTTTTTTTTTTTTTACATTTTTTCAATTCAAGTTTGGGCCAAAAAGTCATCATATTGCTCATTCACTAGATATATACAAGTGTAAATGTATAATTGTGAAAATCAGCCATTAATATTCCATAAACAAAGCCTAAATGTAACCTTTTGAAAAAAGTGTATTCGGAAAGAATGATAAAGGGTTTGCCCTCGATCAATACATGTTCAAGTGTTGCAGAGCTTCCAACGCTGTCTTTGTCAGATTTGGCTCCACCAGCTATAAATAGCAGCAGCTGCATAAACTCTCCTGTGCCTCTGACTCAGTGGCTTTATGAGTCTGTGTGTACGGATGAGTGTCTTCTCTTTTGAGATGGAGCAGGGGAAGAGACACTTCTCACCAAAGCAGTCTGCCAATTTCTTGTGATGAAGTTGACTGTCAGACAAACTGGCAGCAGTGCAGCGGGAGATTACAGTGACATTCAGACACAGCTAAACAAAATCGCTACACAAGCTGCACAAAGAACGGGTAAAAATAGAAAAGCTGAATTGCTGTTGCAAGGGAATGAGCTATGCCAAAAAACCCTAAACAAAAAACAAACATTTTTCGTTCATGTGGGGTTTGAATGTCAATACAATTTGATGCAAAAATGTGAATTACTCCCAAATATTTACACGGGCATGGACAACTGGCAGTCAGAGGGCCACATTCGGCCCTTGATCTAATTCTATGTGGCCCCAAACATGAACATACAAAACAAAAGCAAAATGACTCAAAAAATGACAAAAACACACAAAAATAGCAGAACAATATACAAATGGTAACCATTACAAAAAGTACTTTAAAAACATTCACATTTACGTAAAATATATAAAATTACTCCCAAAAAAAAAAAAAAAAAACATACAAAGTTGCATAAAAATGCACAAAATTATTTCAAAAATATGGAAAATAACAGAAAAACACATAAAATGATGATAAGAATACACAATAAGACTACAAAATTATCTGAAAAATACACAAAACGACAACAAAAAGACACAAAATGACAACAAAGACACAAAATGAATCCAAAAACATACAACATTACAGAAAAAGCTAATACAACCACTAAAATAAACAAAAATAACAGAAAAATGCACAAAATGATAACAAGAATACACAATATGACTACAAAATTGCCTGAAAAATATTCAAAATGACAACAAAAACACACAAAAACACACCAAATGATTCCAAAAACATAAAAAAATTACAGAAAAAGGCAATATGACAAATGAAATAAACAAAAATTACAAAAATATATAAAAACAACAAAAACACAAACTGTAATTTTAGAGTCAATTTGCATATTTTTCTCTCAAACAACCACAACAATAAAACACTTCCTGCATTAATGCTCAGATTGGTCATTATTTTAAATGCTGACATGAATGTTGATACATGTGGCCCCCAGACCAGACAATCACATTTTTGTGGCCCCTGGTGTGATACAAGTTGCTCAGATCTACACGGTTTAATTTAGTCAGTTAATGATCCAAAAACATGTGCTACATTTAAATTCTACAGCAGTTACAGGAGGATTTTAGTTTGTCTGTTGCTTATTTAAATCTGTGCTGCAAAGAAAATGCTAAAAACTAATATTTTATCACCAAATGCTGATAAAGTTCACCAGAACCTTTATCGACACAGATACATTGAAACAACGGGGTCGCATTTTTATCAGAGAAAAGTTTTAAACAAACACAATTTACTATAAGAATTGGTTTTAGATAGATGGTGGATTACAAGCTAAGTGGTAGCTAGCGACAACCAAACAAAAACAAGTTCTAGTGAAAAATCTGCAATAGTTAATAGATGGTGCAAACTCCATGCTGTTTATTCTATCCTAGTGTCAAATAAAACCGACCATTTTCTTTAACCCGACAAGGATTTTCATCCACCTTATGTCTGTACTCACAATGAATCCATGAGAACATTGAGGAGAAGAAGGATAAAAAAAACAAAAAAACATCCCAGTTCATTAGGTCGACACTAGAAAGCTACATGTATCATTTAATATTGACTGTTATTTGACACCTCCTCCAGCCCCAAATATCACACTGAATATTTGAGAAGTGAGCACACAGAGATGCAGTATGGCTTTGGAATAACAAAGGATGACAGCCATCAAAAAAACAACAACAAAAAACAAGGATGGCTGTGAAAACAGTGACAAAGAAAAGAGCAAGATGCTTGTGGCGTGAAATCAAATGAAAATACATTTGGTAATTGAATGAGTTTAGCAAACTCTTTCCCAAAGTGTTTTCTATTCAAATAAATTGAAATAAGATAAAATTCTAAATAAAACTGGAATAAAAATCTGTGATTATGTAACAAAACGTTGGTCCACAAACACTTTACCATTTGTAGTAGGCTGCAAAAAAAAAAGAAACAAAGAAAAAGAAACAAAAAGAAAAAATAGTTTTAAAAGCTGAATGCATTTGTTATTGTACTGTTATGGTATTTAATTTTGAAAACTTCCTGCCACAGTTTAAAGCTTTTTACTCCTTCTGCTCTGGCTACACTTGTTGTTCTTTCATGATTTTAAACATTTTTTTTCCAGCCAAATTGGATTTATTTGTTCAGTGCCGGTGGTATTCTCCCCACATCTTAAACAAACTCATTAAACTGTAAAGTAAGAGCCGGACAAACGGGGCAGCTTTATTTTACTCGGCTAACGCAATAAACCAAACTACGACGTGAAGCATAGCGCCGCGGCTTTTGTAGACGCTGAGATGAGTAAATTTTAATTAGCACCTAAAGGCAGCCCGTGCAGCTCCACAACAAGCCCGCCTTCACACCCGCCTTTGCATTTGCTCTCCTTCTCTGTCAAAGTCTAAATACCACACATAAATAATGCAGAGCTTTTCACATCCAAAACGACAGCTCAGTTTCCTGCTCAGATTAACTGCCGACAAAGGCAAGGACCTGATGTTTAAAATAGAAGATATCATGACAGGGAGAAAAAAGAAAAACTTTGGCTTCACCTTTAGAAGATGTATACATAGAAGTGACATTTACTGGTAGCTTATAGGGGCTAATAATGACGAGTCTTTATCAGGATACGATACATGGCCCGAATAAAAGCTAAATTAACTTGGAACCTGTGGTACTTTGGGAGGAAAAGCTCATGACTCACAGAGTAAAAGCAACACTTTGTACTGTGTGTTCACTAATATAAATTATATGGATACACTTCTCAAATACTATTATTTGCAAGCTTTGCAGGTTCACAGAGAATTGTAAATAGCCATTTTATTACCAACAAAAATGACACTTGCTAAAGTATCGATACCAACAGCGCCGCGTTCATCTCTTAATATTTATGGTTCATCTCCAGTTTTTTTTTACCCCTCGCCTGTTTCAATTGACACAACTTTATTCACTGCTGCAGACACAGACAGACACACGTGCAGCCCCTCCCCTCAGCTGCAGCTGCAGCTGAACACACTACCCCATCATAACACTAGCTGACGGCTGCAGCATGGCTAGTGCTGCTGCTGCGGGGCCTGTGCAACAGATCGGTTAGTTAGTAAAAAAAAGATGAATGGTTTAATTATTTGGAAATGGTTTGGGTTCAGAATGTCACTGTGTGTGAGGGAGTGAGTGTGTGCGCACTGTAGAGATCCGGAGGTGTCCGCGGGTCGATAACGTTATAAACAGGACTCAAAATAACTAGTTACCGTCACATTGAATGTTTATTGTAAGCAGGGGAAGCTCAAACACTGATTATATGACGTTTTAGATGAGACGGTGACAGAAAAGTAACAATAAACTCAGTACGGATCAGGAAGAAGGCAGGTCCGACTGAACTCTGACCTCACGTGACCATGGCTCTTAAAGGGACAGTCCTCAGTACAGCTTGTGTGTCTGTGCGCGTGCTAGTAGTAGCAACTGTTTATATATTCTGTATCTGATTATTTCACAATTGTCAGTAATAATAAATAAATAATTGATAGTTAATTATAATAATTTAAAAAAATGTACAGCACTTTGGTCAGCTGACGTTGTTTTTAAAATGTGCACAAATGCACATAACTTGTTTTATAAATTTTGATATTGCTCTCTACACCTCCGGTAATAAATGTCCCTGTGTGACATTTGGCATGTGGCTTTAACTGACTTACCTTATTTTAAGGGTTTGCCTCTGAAAAAAGAAACTAACAGGTACACTATGCTATAATAGTTAGGGGAATACCCAATTACACCACAGAGAAAACATCAATATTGTATTGAGTATTGCCATTGTAATTGAATTGTATGCATCAAAGCATCATCTCAAGGCAAGGACAAAATATGGAGATATATATCACACATAGCTTGAAAATATTGAGATATTAAAAAAAGGCCATGTCGCCCAGCCCTACCATGGTATCATAAATGGTATTGAGTATCAAGTTTCTGAGTACTGGTATCGAGTTCAAAATTCTAATATCGTGACAACCCTAGCCAAGACATATTTTTTCTAAAATGTGCCCCTAATGGAATTTTTGCCAGCAGAAAAAAGCATATTTTAAGTGAGGGAAACACCCACAACTTTCAAAACCATCACAGCTACAGAGGAACCCACAATGAAAACAATGTAAATACATTAGCACGGTCGATAATCACATGTCAAAAGTGCTCTAGGGTTAAAAAGTAGATGCTGTTTATGAATAGACACTGGAGGACTAGATGCTTCAGATGGTCAGCAAAAGGGGAACCAGGTGGTCGAAACCATTCTATAATCTTTGTCTATAGAGACCCTTACCGAGTTGGTTCCCAGCACCTGCAGGTCGGGCTCTCTGGACTCCAGCAGCTTGGCCACCATGTGCAGGAAACTCTCCACAAAAGGCTTTATACTCTGAGAGTGGCAAGCCATCAACAGCTGGTCAAGAGCCTCCATGGCTATCACCACATTCCTGCACATAACATGTGTAGGTGTGATTTATCACCATCGTTTCATCAAACCGTTACATCATTCACACTGGCAAACAGTTTTCATATTTTTCCACAGTTGTGCAACAAATAGTGAGGAAATCATCAGTCTTTGTGTTTACAAAGAGTTTCTAAGTAGAGAATAGTCTTTTTTTTAAACACTGCTCATTCTTTACCAAAACACTTTGGCTGTTGTTAGAAAGTTTTCTTTAGTTTAAATCATTTAAAGGGCCCATGATATGTGAAATCAACTCTTCTGTGCTTTAAACATCATAAAGTGCTAATAGGGCTTCATACACATGCTTAAAGTGTTTTTTTATTGATTCCCTCTATCAGTTAGAGGGTGATTTGCTCCTTTCTTACTGCAGGGTGAGCCCAAACACCTCGCTCCAATTTGATGACGCGTTCCCACTCTGATGACAAATTTGACGCGGCACTGAGCTGGAGAAGCCGCGCCTCCAGGACGCTCTCTGCCGTGACTGACATGTAAACAGGCACGCCCACTAAGGAGAGCATTTCAGCGTCCTTTGCACAGTGCTATGTATGTATTTTCTACAGTCTATGTATGTACAGGTGAACGCCCCGCCCCCACACAGGGCGAGCCGGCCTCTGGCCCTACGTCACTGTGCGGCGAGGAGGAAGTCAGTGCCCCATCTATAGACACGCCCACTCATGAATATGCATAAGCAGGATGCAAATCAGCCTGTTTGTGTAGAGTTGCTCAGAAAGTGACATTTCAGAGGCTAAAACTCTGGAAAACAGGCAAGTTTGGGAAAATAAACCTCAAATACTATGTTTTTGGGGTTCTTAGGACAAATGGAAATGGTGAAAAATAACATGACATGGGACTTTTAAGTCATTTCAACATTCTGCAATGAGGAAATGGTAACAAGGCAACATTCCATTTGAAAGTTTATACATATTTCTGTAACATTTGAGATAAATAATCACAGATTTGAGTGATTTAGAAATCCTCCTTTTCAACTAAATCTGACAGGGGTTCACTTTTAGTTCACAGCTAAAATGACAGAGTTGTAGGAGTTTCTTTTCTCTTTTTTTCCAGAACTGATGATTGCTTCACTGCAATCTGTCTTCAGATGTTTGTAAAAGCCTGACCTACTCTAAAAATAACTGCACTTCATCAACCTTTCTATAAGAAAAGTCATTTTGAGACCTTTGAGCATTTCAAACTAAGTCTACTTCCAAACAGTTGACATTTAATGACTGAGTAGAAACTAATAAAAGGGAGTGTTAATGAGGAACTATGACTTTTTTTTTTTTTTTTTTTAACATCTAAAGCGTCTACTTAATTAGCACCTTCTAAATCAAACATGGCAAGTTTTTTCTGGGAGTTCAACAAACCAAAAATTAAAATCAACACTATTTTACAGAACATACTGTTTGAAGATGGCCCTTTTATAAACATACTGCATATTTATACAGCTCTGTATGTGTGCAAAAGGGCTGGAGTCTTTAAATAAAAATTAAAAAAAACATCTAAAATTGGCTTTAGTGCATTTCTATTTAAAATAAAGAAATACAAGATATGGGTATTTTACTTTTTAAAAAAGACTGCAAGAAACTTTTTTCTACTTTACACCATCCTTCTGAAACCAGATGGTACATCTGTGATTGAGTGAACACGAGCATGTTTCACACAATAATGAGGTTATGGTAGGACTGTTGATTTGTATCTGTATGCTCCATCTTCATCAAAAGCAGCTCGAGGTTAAAGGGATAGAATGGACCATAGCATACAGTACATTGTATACAGGTTATTTCAATTTGACTGAACAGGTTTTTTTTTTTAGCTTCAGGGAACTAAAGATTTATTAACTGTTTTATATTCTAATCACTGTTGTAATTTGGTGCTGTTTTAGGGAATACGTGACATCAGTTTTGTTTCTTAACTCATAATTGTATGCATAATAAATGTAATTACTAGCTATGAGGAGAAATTAAGTTTCCCATTTAAAGAAAATGATGGAGTTTATAAATAGATTCTTTATTTCGTGAAAGAAAGCAGGCTGGTATAGCTCTAGCTGACATTGAATTCTCTTCACGAGGTGATATTTTCATTGTAATAAAGTCCTTTTTACAGGACAGATAAAGCCAGTGGGATAAAAAAATCAACTGGCAAGTGAAAGCTTACAAGTTGTTTACAAAGTTTATTTTTATTTCTTTAGAAGTCCTATTGAGGCTAAACGTTTTCAGAGATTTCCACATTAAAAATGTCAAAAAAGTTCTGGCAAATACCGTGCAGCTTGAAATGATAACTAAAGTTATAGAATAATACTTTCTTCTCAAGCAAATCATATTTAATACTTATCTTGAAGTAGATACTGTCTTTATCGAGCGGTATATATGTCACTGTCTATGTCATCAGTATCTCACCAAGTGTGGTTATTGAAGGTCTGTTTTGTTGATAATGAATTAAAACTCACCCATAGCGATGTCGCACCACATCTCTGCTCAGCTTCTCAGCCAAATAGGCTCCAATTCTGTCCAGCTTTTCTGGGGCTGACACAGCATAAAAGGTCAGTTTCTCCATATCCGACTTACTGAGGCCATCCTACAGGAAACCACAATCCAGGAGAAAGGGTTGGAAATGACTTGCCACATATCTAGAATAGATATGACCCAAAAACTGGTATTTTGGCAAAAACACTAACATTTTATGTGGTTTATGTGGCTTTAGTACTGAATTAGTCCCAAAAATAAAAATCACATGTATTTCCTAAAATTCTTCAGACTGATTCAATTAGGGGAAGAATAGTTATTTTTTTTAACAGTTAATTACATTTCAATTTCCTTTTTTTCAAGGTTTCATTACTCTTATTTTTAAAAACCAAAGCAAATGCAAAACAAAAATGCCAATGTGACACCAAAAACACAGTGAGAGTAAGATTTCTTGTGTTTTAAAGGATTTAAACCAAACCAAAACAATGGCAGATATTGATATTTTGGGTTTCCACAGAAACACCTGAAGCACATTGCACTAGAAACATCATAAAAAAACGAAGAATGAAGTAAATGCTTTTTTTTGCATTTCTCTATGGGACTCCAAATCTCATAATACAATGTGCCAAACTTTAAATAACCATTTGACAAACTCGTTGATGATGGAGTCAAATAAACTTGCGAGCAGCATTTCCAACCTTTGAGTGCTTTCAAGACAAAGGACTGAATATAACAGATCACTGCGCAGAAACATAAGAACTGAAAGCATATATTAATTGATTGGTTAGCCAATTATTCAGACAAGTCCAATCGTAAATGATCCAAAAGATTAGAATAGTTATGTTTCATGTTTGTCTCATTAGTTTGAAGATTTAGAAAAGTTTCAAAGTAATTCTGTACTTTGGCATATCATTGCAAAAAAGCCCAGGAAATGTATGTGTATATGTGACATATTTTTGCATGAGGACAGAGCTCTCTAATAACCATCTGTCCCTAGAGTGTCTTCCTTCCCTGAGGCTCCCAGCAAGTGATAATTAATATGACAAGGTCTTGACCACTCAAGCATTTTGATTCCCCACTGCATCTGTCTATTTCAACTCAAAGTCCTAGGGAAGATGGTGAGGAGAAGAAGTAAGAAAAAGCAAAAAAAGAGTAGGTGGTTACATACTGTACATGTTAATAGTTCCAATTACCGAGGGTCGAGATACCAAACGAGTTATAATCATCCCAGTTATCACTTTACATCTCATCTAAAAGGACAGAGGGGTCCATGTCTGTGGTGTTTAAGTACAGTGTGGTCCTTACATTCTTGTTGAGTTTTTATGAACACTTCAATATTCAAGCTATTTGCTAGATTATCTCAATACAGAAGGTGTGCCACTCACTTTGGGGTCCTCTGGGAAGATGTTGTCCACTAGTCGCTTGTACCTGGGTCTCAGAGGCCCACAGCAGCCACAAACTCCTGCACAGAAGACAAAGCAGGTCTATCAGGAAATGGTTGGTTTATCCTTTTTTTGACTTTCGCATTAAACAAGCATCTTGCTTTTCTTTTCTTTCCAGACAGAAGGAAGAAAACAAACTTGCAACTATTCAAACAATTCAGTTTGTGCTGTTAAAGTAAGAGGTTACCGTGGAGGTCTGACAGAAAACAGGTTCACATTTATACAATCATTTTAGCTTAGGAGCTTATTTTATTTTGTGTTTTTTATTCTTCCAATCTCATTTTCCTACCATACCACTTACTACAAATCGTCTCCAGGGGCTGAGGCCTAGTTTAAACAAGAAAAATACATGCATAATTAAAATTCAGTGGCTGACCGTGATAGGTCATCTCCTATTGACTGGCATGAATTACTATTGTCAGCAACAGCCTATGGGTCAATAAGGAGTGATGACTCATCACTGTTGTGCCAAATGCGGTATGTGTTGCAAATACCTTAAAGTTACTCTTGGGACTTCTATTATTTAGCTGAAAGAAAGCGAGCAAGATGGAAGGTTACAGTCAAGGACGATTTACGTGTACGAGAGTTTTCTATGAGAATCTATAGATGAATGGGAGGAATTGAAGTGTGAAATGATAGAAATATCAACCAGACTCAGATCTATGATGGAATTTTAAATCATATTTATTTATTTTTTTTTAAATCAAGTTTGTTTGTGAAAATGTGCTTAGCTGGCCAGTTAGCTAATTTTCTTGTCATCAGTGATGAGTGAAGAGAATATAAACATGGCCTTTTGTGGTTGATCATGGGCTGTCCTGGGAGACGTTGGTTGACATTGTATGTAAAGCAATGTTCAATTCACACAGATGCAGTATACTGTATACTGTAAGCTTGGGGGATAGGAAAGAAAAATGCTTCAACTTTCATCCAATAAGACACACAATCCCCTTGATAAAAGCCTTGAGAGAAACCTGGTATTAAAAAGAAAATCTTTATATAGTCACCATAAGTGTAGCTATTGAAGACACCAAAAGACAGTATAATAAGCATTACTAAAAATGTATTAAAGCATGCATTAGGGTGGTTCACAATATAATGGTATTTAAAAAAAAAAGTTTTCCAAATTTTGCCAGATCGCATTATTGGGCCAATAGAACATCCGTAAGGAGTGGTACACTTATTGACAATTTTTATTACTTAACAAAAGAATGCGTAACTTTCACATATATCAGAAACTTTTACGATATAAAGGTAAGTATGGTCAATATTAGTTTCTCCCTGTATGTATATACTAAATGAGTAAGAACATTAGAACAGTTCAAAAACGATTCCTAAAAATAAAAAAAACATCAACATTGTGGAAAAAATACCCCTAAATGTGCAGCGATTGAAACAGAAATATCAAACAGACTCAGATCTATGATGGAATTTTAAATTATATATATTTTTTTTAAATCAAGTTTGTTTGTGAAAATGGGCAAAGCTGTAGGAAAAATATATATAGATTTGTTCAAACTCATCACAGACCCAATTAACTGGTTACAATATTACTAGCTTCTCTTCACCCACTCAGATAATTAACTGAGAAGAGTTGAAGAGCTTCTGCTTAAAGACTTCATAGACCTTAATCTTCACGCTATGCAGAGACCTTGCAAGCAAGGTAAGGTCACTTCCACACCTCCTCAGTTTTATTGCTCGGCTCATACGGACTGACAGCAGCCTCTGGGAATTTGCACATTAATCAACTTCATTACAGTTCATATCAACGGCCTGTCACCGTGGTAACCTTTCCATTGCCAACCCTTTAACAGCATTCCAAATGTATGCTGCATTTTTTTTTTTCTGTATTAGGGCACACAGTGACAGCGTTGGGTGGCAGCCCCGTCCATATTTAACTCAAACACAAATGTCTAAAACTGTCCTTTCTGCCGTTTCTTCTGTCTTTCTTGGTTATTGGTGTGTTGCAACCAACTAGAATAGGTGCATATTGCCAGCAAATGTACATGTTTTCTTTCATTACTTTTCCATTCTCCGCTCAATGTCCATTCCATTCTGAGATGCTGTTTCTTTCAAAAGGTAAGATTCATAAAAATCTCCTGTTGCAAGACGCGTAAAAAAGAAGAAGCCTAAAATCAAATCTCTAAAGTATTTTAGAAGCAAAATGGTTTAGAGTGATTTCTGTACTTTTCTGCCCTGTGATATACGGCTAAATAAGATAACTGTGCTTGCTTTTTTACTTATGAATAGAGACAGAGACTTCTTCCTCTGGCCACCTGCGTGTAGGCTTAGTCTGCTAAAACTTTCATTGTGACTGTAACTGGAGTAAACCACATTGATGAAATAGTACTATCTTGTCCTCGGAGCTATTCAATTAAAAGATCCGGGAAGAACGTAGAGAAAAATCCTTACAAGAGACAAAGTGAATATCTAGACATACTATCAGGAAGGTTAACTACATGTTGGAGATAAACATTTGTATTTCCAAGGAAGCACTTTGCTAACTGAAAGTATTTGTTTTGCCTACCGGGACAATGGCAAATGTCTTTCTATGAAATTTATCTCTTGGAGATTTGTTTGCATTTGAGACTCCAGTGGCAGAAAAAAAAATGACAGCAGAAAACCAATTAAATTTAAAACCATTCTGGCAAGGCATGTGGCTTCCATACTGTAATAGAGGTGATGCATCAATTTAAGTGCTCTACTATAGATCCGAAGAGAAAGCTGCATAATCACATGATGAGAGGACTTTAGATGGAGAGCCTGTGGTGCTCACTTAAAGCTATCAATTACACTACTCAACAAACTCTACTGGCTGAAGGAAGGCAATTACAAAAGGATCAAATTGCAGATTCCTATTATAATTTCATTTAAATAAAATCCCACACATTTTAAGCAGCAACTTTGTAGCAGTGAATGAAAACTATGAACTACTGTCCTGTGATGTAATGAGCCACACAGTATTAACTAATGAAAAGTCGCTTTGATAACACAGCACTATTTGGTTACTGGGGTAAATTAACGAAATTGAATTTATCCAACAACGAACGCACTATATATAGAATATGATCTGAGAATTGAACCCATAATGCTTTGCAATGTCAAGGTAGGGGCATAAGGGCAAGAAACAAATTATGATTGTTGGTTTCCTAGAATCCAAAGGACACATTGAATCTGGATCGTAAATGGGGTTACAACCGCTTTTCTGATTTGATCAGAAATTAAATAGTATTACAGGTAATCACATGGAAGTGGTTTTAATCAAGTCAGCGGTAGATCTTTGCTTTTAATGGACAATGTACAATAGAGTAGTGATTGATGTGATAAGTCTGTCAATCCATTTGTGAATTCTACAACATTGTGTTCTTGCTAGGATTACATTAACTAAATGTCAATACTGTCATATCCTCCATAAGATGTAAAGATTTACATGATATTGCATTGATTTAGAAATCTGCACAACATTGAAAAAAGGGCACTGTTTTAAAGCTTTTTAAAATACTTTTTTTTTTTTTTTTTTATCCAGGATAGATAGTTTTTTAAATGTATTAATAGTCTACAATAAAAAAGGAAAGAAAAAAGCTTCAAACCTGCACTGTGTAACAGTATGGAATTTCCTGTATGTGTTTTTTATCAAAAAAGGTTGAAACAATGACCAATACGACTCAAAAGAGAGACATTTCTCTTGCTAAAACCTCGCCAAGAAGTGACTGTGTCAGAAAACCTACCAGAATTCACCAAGGCCAGTCTGTTTGAGGTCCGACTATAATTCAAGAATCCATTTGTCTCAGATCTAGGAACTTGTCTGTACCGTGTTGATATCCATCTTCTCAAAACAATGCAAAACGAAGTCATTCCTCTTCTACTTTAGTTTTATTTGGCTGTTGAATCTTCAAGGTTTACACAACCTCATAGGCAAGGTATGAGCTATTTGTTAAAAAAGGTTCAACAGGTTTTTCTCTTCGCAAATCCACCAAAGGCCAGACATTGAAGAAACGGTCCTCTGAAAAGCCGAAGAGCATTATTGTAGCACTTGATAACACATCATCAGGAGTGTTTAGCTGAAGTTGAAAATCCAGGTTCTCTCTTTTCCATTTGATTTCTGTCATGGATTAAGCCTTACTTCTTTGATCCAGACATGGCTTCTTTTCTTGTCATCACCTATAAATTTACTGAACCTTCTGCGAGACAAGATAATAGGTCGCTAGCTTGAATGTGGGTCTATTCACAGTGGTTTAGTGGCTCAGGTTACCTGCTCACTGTGTTCAATGAAAAATGAGATCCAGTCCTGCCCAGATAGACCAGTTTGAGAAACAGCAACAGAGTTTCAAGGTGTCCTTGACCCAGAAAATCATCCCTTATGACTCCAAAAAACAAGAATAAAACAGTTTTTCTTTAATTGGATGCCTTAAAAGAGAAGCATATTCTCACTAGAAATGCATGGAAATTATTATTTTCTTTGGACAATTCAATGAAAAAATTCTAAACACGTTTAAAAAAGTGCTTTGTACCTAACATTTCATAGCAACATGCCAGGGTTTGACACTAATAAAATATCACCTCCAACGGTACCACGACTTTATATCTGCAACAAAAGTGCAAAGTGGTACTTATTTAATCTAATATATTATAGAGTTCCTTCACCATTGTTGATTGATTTGCATTCCTTTAACAAAGCGGATAAAAGCCATAACAGTTTTGTTGTTCCCCACTGTCAATTAGTAGTCCTCCATCATTCTCAAAGTGGACGGTTAGCTAATTTTCTAGTCATCAGTGATGAGTGTAGAGAATATAAACATGGCCTTTTGTGGTTGATCATGGGCTGTCCTGGGAGACGTTGGGTGACATTGTATGTAAAGCAATGTTCAATTCACACAGATGCAGTATACTGTAAACTGTAAGCTTGGGGGATAGGAAAGAAAAATGCTTCAAGCTTCATCCGATAAGACACACAATCCCCTTGATAAAAGCCTCGAGAGAAACCTGGTATTAAAAAGAAAATCTTGTCAACACAACACTGATACTGCTTAAACCCATCATCAAAAAGAATTACTAAAAAGTAACTGTTTTTCACCATAAGTGTAGTTATTGAAGACACCAAAAGACAGTATAATGAGCATTACTAAAAATGGATTGGATTTTCGATAAAGTTGCTAAAGCATGCATTAGGGTGGTTCACAATATAATGGTATGAAAAAAAAAAAGTTTTCTAAATTTTCCCAGATCGCATTTTGCCTTGTTCGTTTCTATTGATATTTTGAACATCTGTACCAAAAATTGAGCCAATATAACATCCATAAAGAGTGGCACACTTTTTCATAATTTTTGTTACTTACCCAAAGAATGCGTAACTTTCACATATATCAGAAACTTTAATGATATAAAGGTAAGTATGGTCAATACTAGTTTCGCCCTGTATGTATATACTAAATAAGTAAGAACATTAGAACAGTTCAAAAATGATTCCTAAAAATAGAAAAAACATCAACATTGTGGAAAAAAAAAAAATCCTAAATGTGCAGCAATTGACTTCATTTTTGGTACAAATGCTAACAATGTCAATGTGAACAAAGCAAAAAGCGATCTTCCCAAATTTGGTGAAAATGTATTTTGTGAACCACCCTAGCATGAAAGGAGGAATTCTTTTTGGCGTTATACATTGATCCTAGAACATTTTCAAGGCATAAATGCTAACCTGCTAAAAAAAAAAAACAAATTCAGGATGTGTACCAAATATTTTGTTCATTAATTCGTCATACTCGACAGGTTACTGGGATTTATCTTGCCTGGCAGCATTACCACCATAAAAAACTTCATAAATCTACAAATTCATATCAGATTCAGCAGATGCTCAATTTTCAGTATTTAAATTGACGCCAACACTTGGGTGGTTTATGCTTTCTTTATCACCATGCTTGCAAATACATCTCAATGCGATTCCAGATCCAATGCAGCAAAACTGAATTGCATAAATCAAATTTATTTTTGAACTCATCATTTTATTATTGGCTGTGATTGTTGGGGTCACTAAAGTGGAGCCTTTAATATTTTGAAAATCATATTATAATCTAATTTTATCCAGAGCAATGCGTTTATATGCCCATGAGTCTCCGTCTGTTTTAGCCCTGAATGGACTGAAAACCAGGGCTGGAAATGAAGGAAAAAAATTCAACCAGGATTTGACTTACACTGGTGCATATCCAGAGCTACGTAGAACCAGTGTTGACCATCCTTGTATAGCGCCCGTTTTTTATTCTCATTTTCTAAATCTTAATGAATACATTTTGATTACTTTTTATTTTTAGTCCAATGTTTGTGGCTATGGAAATCACATTAAAACGCCTTCATGTATCAATTATGCAACACATAAATTACCTCAACTCTTGTATTTCAATTGCTTTTCTCTCTAATTAAAGTCCTATTACACAACAGGACTTGTGTGAAATATATCTAGTTTTATTAAAGAAAAAAAAAAAAAAAGAGATGTTTCCTTTGTGTGATTCTTAAATAATGATCAATTAGTCATGTTTTAATCTGCAGAAAAAGCAGGAGAACTTTTCCCTTTGAGCCTGAATCAGATATTATTTGCGACATTCCCATTATTCATACTGTAGAGCCATTTCAGTTGGATTAGAGGGCAATAGATAGAATCATCTTGAGAACATACACCTTCCCTGTGGCACTGCCTCATAAACATTAAACCAGCAACCACAAAACACTCAGCGCTTCGTGATAAATGTGTTCCATTCAAACTGAATGATGATCCGACTATTAGATAGTGTATTGGTTGCGGAGGTGGAGGAGGTTCAGTGTTTCTAATTTAAATATTCATGTGGAGTAGACAAAGAGTAGAAATGGAAACGAAGCCAGATGAAATCCCAGGGTTCAACTTTCCTAGACAGAACAGGAGAATGGGGATGGGGGTCGAGGTCGTTGAGGAGAAGGTAGGTGTCAAGAGAAAATTGAGCACTTTTAAATAACCGGGGTGGGAAGGCATGGGTCCATGATGCACAACTAAAAATCTGTCTGAGCAAAAACACAGAAGAATTGTTTCCACAAGGATAGAGGACATAAAGGGCAAGAGTAACAACACAGGCACCAATTATCTATGAAACTAAGGTACTCATGAGTGTTAGCTTGACAAAAGTCAGGCAGTTACACACCTACCGGTAATTACCTCCGCAAAGGTTCAACTGTGTTTATTTATCCATTTGTTTGTCTGTTGAGAACATCTTTTTACCAAAGACAGACTTTAGGCCAGTGTTTTCCAACCTTTTTAAGGGCAGGCTACCAGACTCACAACTCACTCACTTTGTTCTTCTTGTTGTTGTGTAAACTACTTAAAATCGCTACTCCTTTGTTATTCGTGAACGGATGGGGCTGAAATTTGGTAGGGATAATCTATGGATGTGTACGCATCGACGCTCAAATTTGGGGTCCCAAAATGAAAAAAAAAAACAAGTCGATTTCTCATTTATTTGCGAGTCAAATATTATGATGGTTAGTGGTACCAAATCATTGGCACATACCAATATATATATACATATATATTACCCCGTACATGTCATGGGGGCCCCATGGGCCCCATCTTTCAAATGACTACTCCTCCGTATCCATAACAGTTTGGTCTGAATACTCTATGAATGAATATGATGATACACTCGGAGCCCTTTGAAATGGGGTATGGGGGCCCACCCCCCATTTCCGGTAACTCCCAAATGCATAAGAACATAGTCGTGTGATAATTCGTTTCACAGGTAATTCAACGTAACTTACAATTATGCCTTACACAATTCGATTAGGGGCCCAAGGGGCCTGTGGACCCACCCGCCTTTTTCGGCAATTTTCATGAAAGTCATTTTTCTCATTTATTTGTGAGTCAAATATTACAACAGTTGGTGGTACCGAAACATTGACACATACCAATTAATGAATGGGGCCCATTACTCCGTATGTGCCACAGGGGCGCCAGGAGGCCCCAATTTCAAATGACTACTCCTCTGTTAATGCTCACTGAATCGGGCTGTAATTTGACATGGATATTCTATGAGCGGATGTCAAGAGCCTATCGGAGACCTTTTTGAAAGGGGGGGGATGGGCCAACCCCCTTTTCCGGTCATTTCTAAATTTCAACGTAGAGTACGATTTTAAAGTCACACAATTTTATTTGTTTTACTTGGTGGAACCGAGTCATTTGACTGAATTCTCGGGAACGTGGTACGTGCTATTCAGCGCGGAGACGATTAACGGGCCCAGCCGTAGTTCATCAGAACTTGTTTGAGCAGTGACCCCGTTTTGATATCAGAACATTTCTGGCGATTAGTTTTTGATTATGGTAGTTATACTGCATTACAAATACAGAGTAGGCAGAGTATTTTTATACTGCTTTTCATTTGAACTAAATTTATATTTGAGAAACTAAAAGTAAATAATAGTTGTTTAAGATTGTGTGGTGTTATAATATAATTTGAAAAAGAATAATTAAAACAAATTAAAACTAGAATTTTAATCAGTAATTTTTTAATAAATTACTAGAGATTTCAGGAGACCCCATTTGAATTCCATTCGACGCCAAACGGGGTCACTATCCCAAGGGTTGGAAAAAAAACTGCCTTAGGCCATGGAAGATTTTATAAAATTTTGGAGGGGACCCAGATCAATATACTGATTCTGGATCAGTTAAAAACTTCAAAGAATCTTTCACTGGCAAAATTTCAAAAAATTGTTCGTAAGTAACTGATCATTATGAAATTTGACACAATTATATCGCGTTGGGACCAGTTACCCCACTTGGGTTTCATCCAGATCACATCCAGATTTTTCATTTCTTCGCAAATTTTTGGAAAAAAATGTTATATGTTATTTTTCAACTGTATGGTATTAAATCACATGTTTACCTGCCTTAGGGCAACAAATGAAATTTAGCAATTGTGCTAGCTCTGGCATATTTATGTTGACGCTGTTTGTGGACACATTTAAAGTCCTAATTTAAACAAATAAATGAAATTAAATATTGGGGAAAGAAATTTCTGACAAGCCTTGAAAGTTTCGCTTATGCTTGTTCATGTAGATTTGTTGTTTTTATTTCCTTTTTATTACAAATTTTAAGTTTGAAAGTGCTTTGAGAGGACTTTTGTGGTAATTGGCGCTATATAAATAAAGCTGAATTGAAATGAATGATCATGGCATCATGATCAGGATGATTGATCCAGATAACTGTCAATATCTAGTAATGTAAATATTTTGCATTGGGCCGTTTGTGCTTTCTGATATTAATATAAAGGATCTTAACTGGACAAGATTTCATTTGACTTTAAATAAAGTACAGGGCCATGTTGAAACGCAGAGCTTAGAGATGTGATCTTTCAAAGCTTTTTGATTAAAATCCGAGCAGAATTTTATCTGCAATGCATGTACGTTAGAACAATCACTTTTCAATAACAAAATGCTTTCTGATTTCCTCATTTAAATAAAAGCTGTCTGCATTTTCCAGTCAACTAAATATGGTTTAAATTACATGACAGTTGAATCAAAATGTAAGAGTCCAGTGGAGGGTCGTTCAGTTGCATCCAGTAGCTTGTTGGCTTCATAAGGGTCATTAGTTGGTACTCCTAATGTTGATGCCGAGAAGTAAGTTGAGTGATATTTGTGCTTTTACCGAAGCATCCACACACAGAAGCTGTTGTCTCTCCAAATGGCTTATTCATCACTGCACTGGTAAGGGTAATTCCAATAGCTGAGTGAGGGGATCTATCAAAAGCAACAGAGAGGAGGAGGAGGCGAGGAGGATTGAAAAAAAGGTCTATCCATCTCTGGGCAAATTACAGCCGCCATAAGGGAGAAATCACCCAGCAAATTGAGGAAAAGAAGCAGATGGAAGGATTTGGAGGAAAAGTACTAAAAGCAGGATGCTTGGATAGAAGATGAGAAAGAAAGCGTGGGGTGCATGAGGTTTAAAATGAAGAAAAATAGAAAGATATAGATAGAAGAAACGTAATCTCAATGTTGTAAGGAAAACAAATAAAGGACAACAATGGAAAAAAAATATTCCAAAGTATGTAAATGTGTGTGATAGAGGAATAAAACAAACTGCAGAGGGGGAAAAAAATGCAGATTTTCTTTCGGGGTGACAAACGAGCAGAATATAATGTATGTTACGTTCTTCCTCCTCCGTCCAGCCTTCATTCACCCCCAGACAATGACTCTCCCCAGGAAGATAAGAAAAAGACATTAATCACTGATCTGACACGCAATACCTAATGCAGGAATTATAACAATACATTAAATCATATTTTGAATAAAAACGGACTTAACTAGAACAGGTGGATTTACAACAGACACTCGGAAAGAAAAATCCTATCACCAGTAAGACACAAAACAGATACAAAGAATAAATGAGGGGAAAAAAACTACCAAATACACAAAAATAACACAAACGTCTACAAATCAACATAAACAACCAAACAACCCCAAAAACACACACACACAGACATCATTTAAAAAATGCCAACAGCACACAAAAAACAACAAAATTAGAGAAAAATATACTAATTAATAGAACTAACAGACAACAACAAAAGACACAAAATTACACCAAAAACACTCAGAAAAAAAATCCTATTACCAGTAACACACAAAACAGCAACAAAAACACACTAAATGCGACAAAAAAAACCAAGATCACTACCAAATATACAAAAATAACACAAATCGACATAAACAACCAAACGACACCAAAAACACACACAGAGAGAGAGAATAATTTAAACATTTCCAACAACAACAAAATGACGACAAAAACACACAAAAGAGAAAAATATCCTGAATAATAAAAAGAGCAGACAAACAACAACAAAATGCACACAATTCCACCAAAAACATTATGTTGATTAGAACATGTACTGAAAATACAAAGGTCAGTGTTGGTCCCACATCAGAAAGGAGATGACCAGAAATAATAAAAACTATAGAAAAAAATCTAATCAGAGGCACTAAACACTGTTTCATTTTACTCATTTACAAAGTGAGATTCTTTAAAATGTATGTTAACACTCATTCAGTCCATCATTATGCTGCTCTATAGTTGTTTTTTCATAATATTCGGAGCAAAATGTTATAGTCAGACAAAGGGCTATTGAGATTCAGAAAGAAGAAAAAGGGGGGGTACTTGAGCCAAAAAAGTTTGAGAACCACTGATCTAAACCATCGCCATAATACCAGCACCAGCAGTGGATTACGAGTAAAATGAAGCAACTAAAGCTGAAGTTATACACAATTACTGCAGTAAACCCCTTAGTGACAGAGAAATGGAAGGAAATGTGTTCATAAAATCTATGAGGAAATGCATGAATGATAAATACTTCAGGTTTATCCTCCTTTTAAGGTGCTTTTTATTATCCTTGGATTATTTTAACAAATTTAAGATTGTTACCTGACAAGAACCATACAAGTGTTCCAACAGGGGGCGCCACACAGCCATAACAGCTGAACCACTGCTGTGCATGGAATCACAGACTCCATTTACCATGTTATCATTGAATGAGAAAGGAGTGGGAATCTGGGGGCACCCACGTGTTGGGAAATCCTCTCGGCTTTAAAGTAAAGATAATTAGAGTGATGAAGTTGAACATGGAGCTTCACCCTTTACTTGCCACTAGGGCAGATAATAACCCACACAAAATAACACACTATGACAATCTCACCTTTGGGAAATAAATCAACGTCAGAGCAGAAAGTGTAGGAGGAGGAGGACACTCGAAGTAGATTCAGCTTAGAAATCTTTGAGGTTGTTTAGCTCTTCATATGCCCACTAAAGAGATAGTAATATAGTTTTATTACTAAGGTTGCAAAGGGGTGGAGAATTTCAGGTACATTTCTATAGGAAACTTGGGAATTATGGTAATATTCCAAAACAGAGAATTTTCATTGGAAATATTTATTGGAAGTACCCGGAAATTGGCAGGATCTTTAAAATAACAGAGGCTGATATTTCATATCAGGGTTAGGCAACTCCAGTCCTCGAGGGCCGGATTCCTGAGACTTTTAGATGTCTCCCTGCTCCAACACACCTGGTTGAAACCAATGTGTTGTCATCATGCTCTGTAGGAGCATGATAACGAGCCATTCATTTGATTCAGGTGTGTTGAACAGGGACATCTAAAAGCTGGGATACACTGTGCGATTTTTTCAATCGTTGCACTCAGCTCCAGCTCAAACTGTGCGACTCATGTGCAGAACCCGAATGTGTGCAGCTCACAGTTCATGTTCCCACACTGTAAGGACCGACTTTCTGACATGATCTGACTGCTCACACTGTACGTTCATACACGACACGTCGGGGTCTTGTTTCCGAAAATACAATGTACAAAATAGAAGAACTCTGAAGCGTCGCCACGAAGAACACAAACCCGGAAGTGGAGAGAGACTCGCAAATCTCCGCAAAAAGAGCTTTAAAAAAGAAAAGACGGCAACGTGATGAAAGAGGAGCTGGCTGGACAGACGTGGGCAGTACAGTCCATCAATTCTACAGCTGTCCTACGGTGTTCGCGCATGCGCAGTGTGAAAGTTTAAGGTAAGCCGGTCCGTGGCACTGCTTCAACTGCATGATACTCTCACGAGGAGCGACTGGATTTCACACGTTTGATTTCCTTACGACCATATGATTGCTGATCGAGAGCTGGTCGTGAGGTGTTAATCGCTTTTCGTGACCCCATGTATACTACACGATGCATGACACACGATCTAACAGAGACTCGCACAATCCCACAAAATAGACGCACAAGTCAAAACTCAGCTCTAAATAAGCCAAAAATCGCACAGTGTATGCCAGCCTTAAAAGTCTCAGGACTCCGGCTCTCGAGAACTGGAGTTGCCCTCTGATTTATATATTTTCTCAACTATATCTAAAATCCCTATTGTACGGGAACAAAGGGTAATTAATATTTGAAAATATTAATTATTAATTTTAATATGTTCGTTGCCCTAGATCTCTATTTTAATTAATTGTTACAGTTGTAAACACAGCGTTTACAATATATACATGTTTACTTTACAGGCTATTAACATGATAAATTAGGCAGTTTCACAATTATTCACAGTTATTTTGACTCATTGGTATCACACAAAATGTACATTTTAACATGGATGTATGGTATATACACATTCTGAGTGTTTTAGATGTTCGTGTGAATTTGGGATTTATAGGTTTTCTAACGCTCTGAGGGGGAGGAAGAAGGAGAGAATAAAAATGGAAAGTTGCGGGTGCCAAAAAAATATGAAATTAATAAAACTTTACCAAAATGAAAATTATGGACTATGAATCTAGAATTTTCGATTGAGAGAATTTGGTAAGTTATGAACCACCTTTCTGCCAGAATTGTGTGTGCGTGCAGTTTTACCCTCCATCGAACAGGCGTGATGATGACAGCTCCTTCTGCGTAACCAGCAGTGTGTGGGAAAAAGCTTTTCCTGGCGCTTTTCTGAGGATGTTTTCCACTCATTCACTGTACGGGCCCGCGTGGATACTGTCGGCCTGGATGGGTTCTGGTTCTCCTTCTCACACGGCACCACTACTGGGCGTCGATGGGTAGTTTAACCAACAAGTTCTCAAATCAAAGATGCTAGAGTTCGTTTAAGGGTTACTCATGGGAGGCTATAAAAATTGACTGGCTCCAAAATGGGAAAAAGCTGCTTGGCTAATTTCAAAAATGGAGATAAGTTAGTCACTTCCTGACTGGAGAGAAGTTCAGTCACTTTCTCAAAAATTCTGCATCACTAAACTGAAAAACTTCTGATTGTTTAAGTCAGAGGCAACGAGGAGGACTGGATGAGAGTGAGCATGAGCTTGAGTAAGGGGTTGGGTAAGAGCTTGGGTAAGAGAGAGCAAGAACTGGCACGATAAGAGGGAGCGAGGCCTTTTATAAACATGTCAGGAGGTTATCTGATTGGTTAAAACACATCTGCAGTGCAGGAGTGAGTGAAACCTGACTGGTTGGCAGAAAGAAGCGGGAGTCTCAACTTTCCTGTAAAGAAAACAAGATGGTGGGGCTATTCCTCATGTGCTTTTTAAACAAAGAGTCATAAAACTAGATAGGGTGTTACCATGTTAGGTCTAAAATGGAGGATGGGTGTGTGCCGACTGTATAGACTCTTGAAAAATTACTTTCAATTGATTATCCCTTAAATGACTGATTTGAATTATTTCTAGCTTTAAGCATGACAAAAGACGACAAAAACACTTTGATCAATGATCATGGAATATGAAGTTATAAACATTTCACTTGAAAGATGATTACATTAGTGATTAAACATGTCAGATGGAGGCACATGAGTCTCTTTCCTGTAGAGAAAAATGGTTAAAATCGAGGTCCCATGTCCAGAATTCGTTTAAATCACAGTTCTGCCTTTAAAGCGTCGGATAGTGTTATAGGTTTTATTTTTATTTCTTCCTTTTCAATCTTCATGTTGAAAAAGATGTCTCTGATGTAGATGTGTCAGGTTACATCCCTGTTATCTCTGTGGAATCTCTGTTCTTTGGGGAGGATGATGGGAGTGTCAGCGAGGGGTGCCTGCAGGTCGTCGGCAGGGATTTGAATACATTTTTCAAATTGTCCTTTTTCCATTGTCTGTTTTTGAGTCCTAAAAGTGTGATAAAATTCCAAATGTGCGACAGTGTTTTTACCACCTTTGACCATCAACTCTCCTACACTATTAAGCGCCAACCTTCAATTTTGAAAATGTCCCATTGATTTTTATTGAAAGTTTCCAACTTTGAACCTTTTTTACAGAATTTTACAACCCAAGTTGAAATGTTCCGGTTTTTTTATTATTGCTATTATTGTATTGTTTGGAATATTTACATATTCAAAACTCTATGCCACTATGATTACAAGTCCACGTGTAGTATGTATGTTTGTATTTGCATGTATCTAATATGCATGCATGTTTTCATTTTGTATTATTTTCAATTAATATTTTGTTCAATATTTTCATTTGGAATTTATTTTTGTGTACTTTGTTATATTTTTTTTTTTAGCCCTTATTTTAAAATGTGTTTATTGAAAGGGGTGGAGTTCTTATAAACCCTTTGGATTTTATTCTTTAATGTGAACTAAAGAATTAAAAAAATTAAATATGAATGTTTGGATATAATAGCTTTTTAAAATGACACCCAATTTCTGGTTAATTCCAATGAATTATTCACTTGAAAAGTTTATATTTTTCAATATTCCCCAAATTCCCAAGCTTAAAGGTATTGTGGATGATATTATTTTGGCTTCAACTTCTGGGTGGATCATCAAGACTATTGGTCCTCTTAATTGTCAATCATTCTGATGATAGGTTTACGTAAGGCCGTCAGAGCTGTGCATGAGGTAAACGGGGATCGTGCATGCTCTCTCGCACACGTAGGTGTTCCCACTTGAGCAGATAGAGTGCTGCACATGTGCAGAGGGTGTTTCTTTTCTAAACTTCGGGAAAATCATCCTCTATACCTTTAAGTTCCCGTGGAAATTAATTTACCGTAAATTGTCTGCCATTTTGCAACCCTAATTAGTACGTAATACCAATAACTGCTACTTATAAGCATTAATATTCATATTGAATTGCTTAATTATCTCTTTTTTGGTTGATAGTCGACTATTCGCTCCATCAGACCTGACTGAGCTTTACTGATTGCAACAGAAAGGCATTAAAAAGATAACTTTGATTTCTAGCTTTTAAGCTCACAAGAGGAAGTTAGGTTTAGAAGTGCAGATGGAGGCAAAATACAAGTCGGAAAACTTCAAAACCACCCAAGCCCACACTCAATTGAATAAAAGTGAAAACTGATGAAAACCTTGCTCTTCTTTGACCCCGCTGAGCTGCAAAAACAGCTTTCCCGTTGCCATCTAAAGCTTCACTTCTTGAACCTGAGAATGAAATGTGACTACTAAATGTTTCTTTCAAGCAGTTGCTTCACAGTAATGAATATTTTTTACCGTAGCAGCAGGAAAAAGGAGACGGGGTAAGAGTGGGAAGCACAGGCGCAAAAATTCAATCCTAATCTTTTTAGTAGTATCAGGTTGCTTTATATCATGTGGAGACACACAGTATTTACTTCTGATTTTACATTTGTTAGCCTGAAACCTCACAATCTTATGCATTGCTTTTGGTCAAAATGTCTTCTGAGGTCAATCCAAAAGCCAAAATCTGAAATTAACTTTCTAAATCTGATTTAGAAAACTTTTAAAACTGACAGTCAAACTGTCAAAGGTAACCGAAACTCTGAGTTGAAACCCAAGCAGATGGATGTGGCCAAGCATCCATCTGCTGAACAAATTACAGGCTGAAGGTCACAAATGCAGCAAAGAAGGAAAAAAATAAAAAACATGCCCAGCCCTTTAGCCTGTCAGGATGTGAAACCATCCCCACTCAGGTTTTTGAGAGGAGCAATTTTCCACTGCTTCCTCTTTTGACAGACTTGATGTGTCAATGAAGCAGCAAACGTTCTGGCAAAATCCACCGCAGGAAGCCAAGTGCAGCATTCACAGCCATATGGTACTGTTTATGCAACGCCACTTGACTTTACTTGTGCTGAAAAAACACATCTGTTCACAACAGTCTCGCAAGATCTAGGCCTGTAGACGTTTGGCTACTGCTCACCCGATAGAAAAGATTAATAGAAAGGATTGGTTGTAGTGATTTTTTGGTGTCCAACCATTGTGGTAAAAAGTTTATTCCAGAAACAAAATACATCTCTTAAGGTGCGAAAGCGACTCTGGCGACGAGATTACATTCAAAATCAATGTTCATCAGAGCCTCCAGGAAATCGCGACAATTGATACAAATTCAGCCAATCCCCGCAAACCTGATAGGACTTGTAATTTAAAGCAAATAACCTGATTAAACCTCTACTATTTTAAAAGATCTTTAATAGAACATTATTACAGGTACCGTCTAAAACGGTAGCAGTGGCCAATGCCATTGGTGCTTGCGCCCCCTGGTGGCATCTCCACGCACAAATTTACAATTTGCTGAATGCATGAGACTCTTCTGCAGCAAAGGTGTTTGTAGCTAAAGTCATGAATACATTGATGAGATTCTCACAGGAAAATAAACATTTATTCATTTTTTGTTTTTGTTTCAAAAACTTAAACTGATTCTCTGTAATATTATCTACACTGGAAACCTTTAAAATGTGATGGAAGTAATCCACATCTTGTTACATTATAGTGAATCTGAGCTTTCTTCTGTATCATTATGAAATAATTCAAAGGCAATCAGGTTTTTTGGCAAATTGACCAGTTTAGGAAAAGTTATAGAAAATAATAAAGTCTCAAAATGTTGCAAATGCACTTTTGCCATAGTTTTTTAAAAGCTGCCGCAAAATCAGGCATTTTAGGCTGAAACAGTTACAGATATTGGCTGTTTTGAACTATTAAAGCAACTTCAGGTTGGCAATGCGTTTCTCCCTACATCACTGGAGAAACATGGAGGAAAGAGTCATCCTTGGTTATTGGCGTGTTGCAACCAGCTTGAATAGGTGCATATTGACACCAACTCTACATGTTTAATTTCATTACTTTCTAAACATTCCACCTGTGCTCCTTTTTACCAAGATTGCAATAAAATAAAATACTGCATCGAGCCTTCTGGCGTTTTGGGATTTTGTACAACAACTACAGTGCCACAGTCGTGGTAGGAATAGCCATGTTTCGAGCTAAAAGCATGACTATGTTCAACTATAGTCACTGAAGTTGCATTCGGTGTAAACGCACCTTTAGATTGGCAGACAAAAGCTAAATATTCTGTGAATATTCTGTCAATTCTTCTTACTGAATGATTGTTATTTTTCAAACTATTGCAAAATTAGCTTCTTCTCACAAGTTAAAGTGATGAAACAATTTCTAAATCCCACCAATTAATTGTGATTTCAGTAGGTTGTTTGAGTTGACTTGTTGAAGAAGACACCATTTTTCCAACCAGATGGACAGGATGACATTCAGAATACCTCTAAGCCACACAAAACTGGCCAAAAAAAAAAATGATGATCCAAAGGGAAAAATTAATGGATTAAAAGCAAATCAAAGGATGGCAAAAGCAATTATATCTTTTTTTGGTAAAAGCCGCTAACCTCGGACTTAAAGAAACACAATTACATTACCTCTTAGCTACCAAGTATACAAAGTTTCTTTGTTTGCTTGGTAGCTACAAATGCTCAAAAAGCAGTAAGGAGTAGGCACTTATTTAATCCTAACCCCATTGACCAAAATCACAACATCATAAGGGTGTGCAATCTGACAATATTAGATGGTTGAGGATTAAAACATGAAGACAATCTCCCAAATCACTGAGATCGTAGAACCATCTGTAGTTCACATTTTAACGATTGCGGTGCCGTGTCTGCCCCATATGTCTGTAGTCCATACACAGCACATCCAAAGATTTTTTTCTTTGCCAAATCAAACCATTTACTAGTCAGCATTACAGACACCAAATAATTATTAAGTACTTAAACAGGGCAGAAGTACGCTCTGCTCCCCTCCCCCTCCCCCCCAGTGCACGGACACACAGAGTTAGCCATGCTGCTTCCTCCGTGTTAGCGATTGTCTGTCAGAGGCTCAGTGCAGATGTCTGTCTGTCTGTTAAACTCAATCAATCAATCAATCTTTTATTTGTATAGCGCCAAATCATAACCAATGGTATCTCAAGACACTTTACAGTAGAGCAGTCTTAAGGATGGACTTCATTTTATGGATACACAGTTCTATCAGTTCTGAGAGTTGAAGAACAGAGATGTTTGAGAAAACACTGCATGTATTTCTCTTCTGTAACTATACTCTGTCTCTGTATACCTGCTGCTGCAGCTCACGGGGCTGTTTCCACACTCTTAAAGGGACAGTGTCCCGAATGTGATTTACTTTAAAAACTACTTTCAGCAACTCAGAGCTGCCCTGAAAGAAGCAACACTACAGAATGCAATCACACATTTCAGCCTTAATGAAGGAAAAGTGAAAGTGACACAAAATGTTGATATTGTGCTGCTCGTGAATACCTCATTCAGTGCCAGCAATTTCAAAATTTCTACCCACTCAGTGCCAGCCAGTTAAGAGCATTTTGACCCTAACCCTTAAAGACCCACAGCACAGAATATATTGTACTATGGCAATCTGAATTCTGACATGCCATTTTCTGTCTCGTAAACTCCTTTCCTCTCCCTCTGAGCTCTGCCCATCACGGTGATCTCTCATCCAAAGGTGGGCTGCTGCCACCTACATGTCACCAGTTGGTCACTACATTATGGTACAAGTTAGGATATTCACCGAAGAGCTTCATCACACTGTCTCCTAGCAACCCCAGCCAAAAAACACAATTCAATCAACCAAGCTGCCATTGTTTTAAACAGTGGGAGAAAGAAAAACCCACGCAAGCACAGGTAGACACAGTTTTACAATGAGGCTCGAATCGAGAGACCCTTTCCTTCAATGTGCAAATCACAGGATGACATATTTTTAAATTGTGAAACAAGGAGGATAATGTTAACAAAGAGAAAGCCTTAACAAAGACGGTCCCTGCAGTGTCCCGTCAAACTGCAGCTGCTGAAAATAAGCATCAAGTGACAGCAGCTGCAGGAAAGTGATGGAGAATAGCCAGCACGCCACCAAAGCAGTGAAGTGTGTAATTACCTTAAAGTAAACTGAACAGTGAAAAATGTTTCCAGGTCTGGGTGGTGTGTGCCAGAGCCAATTATTTCTATTAAGCTTCCAATTTTAGCTTCTTTTGTCTTTTTTTTTTTTTTTGTTCTGTTAACTGTCTGCCAAAAGTAGGTGCTGGGTTTCTCCAAGTGTGTATAATTTTTAAGAATTATGAATAACTGATATATTTTCTTATCCTAACCCAAGATTCAAAGAGATTAAAACACTTGATTCCAGACTTATTTACACAAGTACTATTTTCAAACGTTTGAGCTAAATTAACAGGAGGCTAATCTGATTTGAATCTTAGCTCCTAAAGATTTCTGTCGATAAAACAATCATGGAAAGAACATCTGAGGTCTATTGGCTTATAGTGCCAGACACCATTTATGGAAACAACCTTCAGTGGAAACTGAGGCTTTGCTTTCCAGCAGAAAAAACCTTAACTGGGACAAAAGGAAGATTACGTTGAGTAAACTGTGTTCAAACAATCCATTAGCCTGAGTAAAAAAGGGCCTTAAAGAATAACTTTTATATGAAGGTTGAACACTGGAAAAAATAGTAGCTTAACTGAAAAAACTAGGTTGTTAGGTAGAAAACGCTCTGTAACGTAATTAAATTGACATCATTACTTTAATAGGAATTATGAGTTTACATAACCACGGAAAGCAGACAGAAATTTTGTAATTAATTTCCTGAAATGGAATTTTTTTTTTTATTGTTTGTGTAATTTTCTTCTTAAAGAATATCAAGCAGAAATTACAATAAGAATATACCTTCACATGCACATTCTGGGTCAAAAACACGTTTTATTTTACTACCCGAAACTTTTCCCATCCCAAATTTGAAATCTCACAAAATCTTGCAAACTAAAACCTAAAATAAAATTTTTTTAAAAAAAAAAAAAAATCACATGATATGACAGACTTAAGCTCCAGAAATAGTAATAGCTTAATGACATGAATTAAACATTCATGTACATATTTTGGGACAATATCACACATCTCCGTGATATTTTTCACTGTAAACTAGGTGACCAAATATTAGATGTAGCAGACAGACGTGTCGAGTCTTGTGTGTGATTTCAGCGCACTTATTCAGCACAGAAAAACTGAATTAATAACAGGACTTAACTCATGTAACTGTATTAAGCATGGCTGGCATGATTTCAGAAAGTTTAATAGCCAGTAATGACATCTAATTATGGAAAGCCCATGAAACGGAAACGTGATCGACTTTGGTAAACTGACACAGAAATGGGAAAAGTATGAAATGGAAAATCAGAGGCTCTGTTTTAACTGGAACAGTTTTACATACTAAATATAAATTATGATATGATATGATAAGATATTCTACAACATTAAATGTCAAAGTTGGTAAAGTTTGCAATGATATAAAGTAAACACTATTTTTATGTCTGAAGTTTAATCAAGTACCAGTGAATCAGTCATGAAATCAAAACAATGAGGGGCGGATTCACTAAGATCTGAAATAAAGGGTGGTAAACCAGTTGTTTCCCTAAATCCTTTGGTTTCCTCACCTGCTACGAGGAATTTACTAAGATTGCAGCAATGATTAGCGCGCTTGCAGAAGAGGTGCAGACCGCCCCATTTTAATGAGCGTTTTGCTCGTTCCATGTAGAGACGTCAGTGTGCACAAGCACAGACATTTGAGGAAGTTAAAATGGAGGCAGACTGACTTCTCTATCTGCTGCACAAACATTTAAGGGCTTTATAGGTGAGAAGGAGGAGTTTGAATTTGATGCGCTGAGGAACGGGGAGCCAGTGGAGGTTTAGGCGGACAGGGGCAATGTGGTCACGGGAGCGGGTGTGGGTGAGGAGGCAGGCAGCTGCGTTTTGGATGTATTGGGTGTATCAACCAATTGGGGCGTGAGTTGGCAGCAGGAGTAATTCAGTAATCAATATTCGGTAGAATCAGCTCAGCTGTTTATCAAGGAATTGCTGGATCTTGGGATGCTCAATCGATACTGAGTCAATACCTTATTACGTTTAATCAGGCAAGTTTGCGCATGAACTAATGAAACACGTTGAGCTGTTAAAGTGAGCTGATGGGATTTCACATCCAACGATTATTGCAGTTTTATTCACTTTCTTTTCATAAAGTTTATCAGTCTAAAATCCTTTGATAAAAACCAACATTTATTAATATCAATGCTTTGGAATTGAAACCAAATCCCTTCACTAGATTTATCAACAGCATTTAGTAAATTGTCTTATGAAAAACTGTTGAATTTATTTTTTAAATTAAATTTATAATACATGCATGACATACGCCATTGGAAACCTGTGTGTCAGTGAGTGAGCTGTATGAATGTTAAAAGCTTTCAAACCAGAAGGGATTTAATGAAAAGATCATGGCTCCTTGAAGATTAAATAAATCCAATTGAGTGAAACGGTCAGCGAATGAATCCCTATCAACGATCAAATCTTCTCTATCCCCCAAAGAAAGAAATAAGGCTGATCGACAGCCATCTCCTTAACAATTAATCCTGCTGCAAAGGTTTCAGGAACTCTGTATTCTAGCAAAGTAGAAAGCTTTAACTTTACCAAGCTTTTATTTGGAGAAATGACAAGAAAAGACCACTGGGTTTGTATCTCATCTCTCTGAAGGAGAAATAAAATCTCACTCTCAGAGTCTCGCGTTACGACAAATTATGACATAGTTAACTCAATCAATAGTATTAGGGGCGATACATTGTGCAACAGTTATCTCAATTTAAAAAATGTCACAAGATGTATCGTCAAAGGTAGAAGTGGTATCTACTACACACTAGATTGTTATGGCTTGTTTTTATTTATTTTTTTATGTTCCCATTGAATTCAAAAAGTCATACCCAGAATAAGTATGTCCAGAGTTAAAGTGAAATAAAAGCATGGTTCTTTTTCCAACTGCACATTTCTTTGTCTTTTTTCCCTTTCAAAAAGAATTGTATACTAACATTATCACAAGCCCATTATCGGCTATCGGATCATACGTATCGTCAATGTATCGTCCAAGCCCTACTATTAAGCCCAGTTTCAGAAGGGTCAAATAGGTAGAAATCTAGAAAAGCCGATACAATAAAATCAAAACAGAAATGGTAAACTGACCAACAAATGACATGGAAAAGTGTTTATTATGAAATGGATTTGGAGAAATTATAAAATGGAAAAATCTGAGGCTCTAATTTAGATACACGTGTGCACCTAATTGACATAAGCAGTGTTTCCATTACAGTTTCTCTCCTTATAACACTACACATTCCTTTGTTGTTTGCTGTCAAATGTGGCAGTAATCATTTCTATGTATAATGTGAAGAAATATTTGTCTCATCACATACCGCGCCATGTTTTCTAGGAGAGAAATCTTCATGTGACCGAGTGAGTCACGTCACGTGACGTGTAATTGCAGAAAAAGTGCTTCCATTGAGCTTTTGTGATACATTTCAACATTGAAACATCAGAAAAACCTCCTCATGAAAGCAAAAAACTTTTTAAGCAATATTTGAGTGTTTTTTTCTAAATTCAGGCATTTCCATTGCGCCATTTATCTATTTAGATTTTGAACATTTCCAAGGATAATGGAAACAGCTAGTGTTTCACGTTTAATCATAGTTGGCTAAATATAGTAAACTTGCAGCAACAAATAATGTTTGGTTACAGTTAGAGTAAATTCCAGAGGATATACAAACTTTGTTTTCCAATTTCAACATTGGCTGCAACCAATGCAGTCAGAAGTCGATCACATGTTGAACCGCAAAACAAGTCACAACAAACTGAGCTAATTTGGAATGCATTATTGAAGTTAGCACGTAACTTTTCCAAAACAAAACCTGAGTCCCATCTACACTATGCTCTTGGTTTTATTTTTGAGGAAATGGCAACATAAATGCATATTAGTGAATGTTGGCAAGGAAATTCTTGGTACATTCTTGTCTGCTCCACAGGATAACATCACTTGGAACACGATTAGCATAGCATGTCCACAGATTGGCATTATTACACAAAAAAAGAGAGCAAAGGATCGCAATTTATAATTCCTGTATTTAACGTTTATTCTTTCTTTTGTCTTTGTTAAACGTTTTATTCTTTTATCTGTGATTTTTTCTTAAGTGGCTGTCACGAAAATTTATTTTTTCTGTAGAATGTTTGACTTTTAGCATTTGTCCTGTCAGCTGTTGCAAGATATTTTTAGATTAATATTTTACATTTAAATATCCAAAAAAACTGCTGCACTTGGTCATTTTTTATTTTTGCGCTACAAGAAAATCTAAAACTCAAGACACTTTATTAGTGGTTTAAGTTGTTTTGTTAGTTTGTCCTGTAGATTATTATTACATCACCTACTCAAAACCCTGTGATTTTCATTATTTGTAAAACTAAATGCTGCTGTGCACTTTATTTTAGTCAAAGAGCTGAAAACAGCTCTGCAGTGTAACCTGTTGAAGACAGGAGTTTGTTGGGTTTTTTTATATATATATATATATATTATTATAATATTTAATTTTGTATTTTGGACAGCAAAGTTCTAAACTTTTAATTTATATTTGAGATAACAACCTCGTGTGTATTGTTTCACAGGTATTGTTCAATGTTTTACAATAAAATAAGAGTGGAACATTTAAGGTGTATAATGTCAGTTCTAAAAAAAAAAAAATCAGTATCGGCAGGTCAGGCTTTTAGAAAAAAGAAGAAAGCCTGGGATCTTGGGGGCGTCTGGGGGGTTGCTCGGCCGTGGGGGGGTGGCCTGGGGCTCCCTGCCCCCCACTCTTTCTGCTGGCCTGGCTGCATCTGCGGGCCCGGGGCAGTTCCTGGGTTTGCGGTAGCGGATTTTGGCACATATACTGGTATACGATGCACTGACACACCTTGGGATGTGGGATAAAACTCATACTGGGCTTAACTTTAGACACGTTAATCCCAAATACCTGCTTTAGGTACTACCCCTCACTCATTCCCTGTCCACAGCCACCACCATTATAGCTAAGCTTCACACTTGTCACTATACTGGCTTGATTACACAACATAATAAGCACAAAATATTCTACAACTTCACATCTCACCCTCACTGTAAAACAATCTATTCTTCCCCACCTTTTCTATTTCCTACCTTGAGTCTCTCCTCCCTGCTCCCTTTCCCCTCCCCCTCCCTCTTCACTTAGGTGTAACACTGCTCTCCCTTTTTATATCCTCCCTATAATAAAAGATTTCTTACCCTTCCTTAGGGAGGGCTGGTGATGGTCACAATTAAGCAATAAAATAAATCAATTTATTTTTATTGCAATAACAAAACATGCATTGCTGTCTCATAATGATTGCACTTCTTGTAGTGTTGACCTTTGACAGCATGTGCAGACAAGGAAAAAAAAAAAAGAAGAAAAAAATTAAATAAAAATCGGTGATCGGCCAGAAAATTGCAATCGGTGCACCCCAAGTTGCTTTGGCATAGAAAACTCAACTAATACTATGAGACTAGCATGAAACAGTGATTACATTAGTAACAGGATAATCAAATCAATCAGAGATGTCAATTTATATATATATATATATATATTAAAATAAAACCAAATGTGCCGATATGAGCTGCTAGCAGATGTTAATGTGGGATTTTAAGGTAAAATGAAAAGTCTTTCATAAGAGCCTTTTATTTGAAGATATTCTCTGACATGTCAATCAAAAAGTACAGGTAGTTCCTTTTCAGTTTATAGTTTTAATTAAAAAAAAAAAGTTATGAAAAATGTGTTTGGTGAATTTCCTTTTTCAGATTTTAATTCAAAATTTAATGAAAGTATACATTGTTTTGGCAAACGTGAAGAGGATAACACAAGACTACTGTGCACAGTGATTGAACGGATGATTGGATTCAGACAAAGGGAAGGAATTACATAATTTCAAATTTCCTCAACAAGAACAAATGTGAACAAAATGACCACAACCAAGCCGAAAGGCCACTTCACACAATAACGGAGATGAAACCACATCTAATGAGTTAAAATAAATCCATTCCGACAAAAACATCAACAACATGTTTGCAGATAAGATAGAAGAAGAATAAAAAAAACCCACAAATGTGATTTCTTCACAAAAGATGAAACATTTCAGATTTTATATGATTAAGATACAAAACTCAAAGAGGAGAATGCAACGTTAGAATGGCCAAGAACGGACAGAAAAAGTGGTTAAAAAATATTAATTACAATGAGTTTAAACTGGCTAATAATGGGGATGACAAATCATGAATGTGGTTAAGTTGGCAAAAGTAACCATGAAATATGGTGAAAAAAAGTTAAAAGTGACAATAATGGGTCAAAATATGCAACATTAGGTGGGAAAAGTGGTGGAAAGGGTTTATAAGTGCTGAAAATAAAAGGGAAAGAAAAAGGGGGAAAAGAAAAAAAAGAAAGACAAAAAGAAGAGGAAAAAAATGAAAAGAAAAAGAAAGGAGAGACAAAAAAGAGAAGAACAAGAAAAGAAAAGAGAAAAATAATTTTTTAAAAAAGATGCTTTTATCTTCATGTTTTTTAAAGGTGAACTAATATTTACTACACATGATATATGCTTATTTGTCAGATTACGACAAATAGATTTGATTTTTGACCTCAAACTGCATTTTTTTTTTTTATCTGTTTATCATGTGACATAAATGTATCTTTTAAAGCCCATTAGAGAAGGACATGACAGTAACCAAAAATAAGCCCAAGACAAATGCAAGACTTTCCGTATAATGATTAGTTTAGGATGGTTGGTTGATGATTGGTTTTTTGAAATAAATAGTCTGACAGTGGTCTATAAAAAAATTATCATTTTCAATTCTTAAAAAAAACAATCACAAAAACAAAATGTGCATGTTATTGTAGCATCACTGAATCAAAGTGATCAGGGCAGCTTGTGTGCTTAGGAGATTTCATTCTGGTCTGCAGGCTCAGGCTGACTCCAACAGTAAACCATGGTGTCATATTTGTATGCTTGTTGTATCCAGTTCAGACTGAATGACAGAAATACAGGATGCAGGAGGCCACAGGAGTGCATTTGTATCTAATGTTCCGCTGATGGCTGCACAATCCAGATTTAACATCATTTTTGTTGATGTTTGGACAAAAAGTTCTGAACGTTTTTACGATATACATATACCACTTTAACTCTTTTTTTTAATTACACGTATCATGCCATAATTGTATAATAAGTACCCCCTTAATATTTGCTATAGGATGTTCAAGAGTTTCTCTCATGTCTTCCTGCAGTTCTTAGCACTTTGTCACAAGTTTGGAAACACCTGGTCCAAAGCAAAGCCTACAATTGTGCAGCCATTTGGTTTCCATGTATTCATAAGAAATGCATTGTAATGACGATTCTCACAAAGCCTGTGACCGTGTTCAAAATGACATACTAACGTACTAGTCAAATCAAGTTTGACATCAAAATAAGTATGTAGTCCGTTCAAATTAGATTGAGTATGCAAGAAATACCCAGATGTATACTCTATCGGGACATGTTTTAAGTATGCACGGTGAGCACACTAGTCATACTCAACAGCCCCATGATGCATTGCGAGCGGAATGTAAATTCGTCCTGGGACTGGCTTCAAGAAAAAAATCAAACATCTCCTTTTCAAGACAAAAGCATCTTATCTTGCAATAGCTTTTTAGTGTTTTTGTATCTAGGGCTTTTGTTTTGAAGTGAACCGGAAGTTTCATCAATAGCACAATGGAGGTCAATATGGAATCTCCGAAATGTCAGAATGAAATGTGTTTCCGTGAGTTTTATGGATCATGTTGATATTCTAGTTGGTCACTTTCTCACTTAAAATGTTTTCAGAATTGTCAAAGGTTGCAAATCAACTGAGATATTTATTGTGCTTCAGGTTTTTGTCGTTGTAGTTTTGAAATGCATCATGGGAAACTTGGAAGTATATTTCAATGGGAACGGTCATCATCCTAATCATACTTATAGTAAATAGTAGACCTAACTAATGATAATGGACCTAATTTAGCAGAAAGGTAAATAGATGACCTCTTGCATTACAGCTACCAGTCTGCAGGTCAAATACTAACGGACTCGTCATCAACCCAAATACGAAAACAGCCACTTGCAGTCTATCATGCTAGATTCACCCGAGAACACAAGTTTGCCACTGCTTTACACAATATGGAATGTTCTGCTGCTCAATATTGACACAGGTTAAACTAACACTACAAATAATGAAGTATAACCCTTAACCCTGATGTTTTTATCCTTTTTTTCCAGAAAACCCGAGTAACAAACAATATTTTCACATCTTAAAAAATAGCAGAATTTCCATGATGAAACTGTTATTTCTCAAGGTTAATGCAAGCTTTATAACACAAGCCCCTTCAGCCTCCATAAATGATTCATCTTTCACCCATTGGCTTTAAGGTGAGTCAATAAAACTGAAAGCAGGAAGCCGATTGGTCACCTGGGATGAATACGCTCACCGGTTTCAACAAAAACCACATTAATGGCCACTAGAATTAGGCTTGCTGCCTGCAACACAAACAGAAACGCGCACGAGGAAGTATGGCAAGCCAACGCATCCAAATCCACAAATAAATCCAACAACCTACCCAAATTGTTGTTCTCTGAATCCATTTGGTATGAAGTTAAGCAGCGAACGGCCTGCAAGGTAGACCTGGACTCCACTGTCTCTCTCTTTCTCTCTGTGTTTTCACCCTCTCCCTGTCTTCCCCCTGCACACACACACACACACACACTCTCCTTGCTGACCTTGCAGTGAACGTGTTTCCCCTTCACTGAAACAACAGCAGTGGCAGGCTGCAGGTGAAGATGCAATGATGCATAGCCAAGAGCCAAGTTTGAATGGATAAATCAATCGAAAGCTCCTTAACTCATTGACGTCATTTGGTTCAGTAACGTTCACTGACAATGACGTCTATAGACGTCAATTATGTTTTTCAGTCAAGAACGGATGCAGTAAAGCCTTATGCAAGTTCCATGTAAAGATCTTGCTTGTAGACGTTATTTTATTGAGTCAGCAGGTGGCAACAGTGCTCTTTGGATGCCCGATCACAGGTAGCAGAAGTAGAAACCGCGGCTACTTCCTTTGATTTGACCGTGATCTCAGACGAGGGTAGGCCGTGTGCGACGAGAGCAGGAGAAGATCGAGAGAGAATGGCGAAGCGCGGAAAATCAGATAAAGAAAAATACAGGCAACTTACACTTGAAGACTTGGAGGAGATTATGGTGTACATGGTGGAGTAGGAGTATCAAGGAAACAAACAGGTGTTCCACCTAAAAAGGCCGCCGACAAGCAGCCGTCAAGCATGCTAAGGATGCTAACCCCTCCAACAGAGCTGCTGGTTGGAGGTTAAAAAAATATTTGCAAGTAATGGTGGCACAGACGTACAGACATGCTATGTGAATTTCAAAATGAAAGTGTATCTTAAAGATGACGAAGTTAATCAAAGTTTTCATTGTGCATCACTGTATCTGGATCAGTAATTAATTAATCAATGTATCAATGTGGATTGTTACACCACTACTCAAAGACACACAAAATGCCAACGAAAATGGACAAAATGACAGAAAAAGGCAAAAAAATTACAGAAAGATGACAATAGCACAAAAAAAACACACAAAAAGGCCACACAAATTTACTATATTGACAATAAAATAGACAAAATGAATTAAAAACACATGAAAAGTCTAAAAACACAAAAGGACTACAAAAATCTTCAGTTCTTTCATTAATGCTCAGATTGGTCATTATTTGAAATGCTAACATGAATCTTGATAATGTGTCCCTCTGATCGGACAATAATATTTTTGTGGGAAGTAGAAGTTTCCCATCTCTGCCATAAAAGTTCCTATGGTTAACTATCCTCGACGCACAGAAGCATTATGTTGAGTGACTTGGGTCAAACACATCCAAATTTAAATGCATTTTTGCCGATTTCAGAATAAAATATCTGCGAAACTAAGGCTCAGTCACTGTGTGAGATTCTCTATTGTTAGGCAGATTTTTTTAATGTTAGGGCCTTGTACTCTTATCTTTTAATAATGCCTTGATTAAACTCAGTGCAGCTAGTACAAGTAAAGTGTTTCATTATCAAAAGGGAACAGAATATTCTCGCACAACCAAACACTCATCAGGTCACATTAAAGTACTGTATTTTCCGGCGTCTTTATTTAGTTAAAGTCGAGTACGCGGCCAAAACAGCAGAACACTTGATTTCTTCAGCAGGTCACCACACATTTGTCCAGTGAAATTAGCTGCCTGGAGGCAGAACTGTGAAGTAGAGACCATCATCCCTGCATTGCATCGGGAAGACTAAACTGGCACAGCCACACTATGTCCTATATTTCCCTGATCAGAACGAAATACAAAATTTGGAAGTTAAATTCTTATTTACATGAAAGAAAACAGAAGAAAAAACATGCACACGTGATGCAACCCGAACAACGTAGAAAAAAAGTAAAAAAAAAAAACCCACAGAATTCACGTTCTGAAACGGATAAAGCATTCTCAACTTTTTTCTTCTTCTTGGGTTCAAATCAGGCCCCAATATGACACAGAAATACCAAATATGCATTTACACTATTTGTCTAACTACAAAAAGGAGTGACTGAAGTATGGAAGGCAAGGCATCAGCAATGTCTAAGCAATAAGTGACGGATACTTCAATGTTCTGCGATTTATTTATTTCTTTTTACCAATTTTTGTTTAATTTGGGGAAATTTTGTGGAATAATTTGAGAAAAATTGCAAGATTCTTTCAAAAATTTATGTTTTCTTTGTCATTTTCACTTTCGTCTGCGACCTAGATCGGATTTGGCCCCCGGGGCTTTAGTTTGTCACATGCTTTAAAATGTTATTCTTTAACGGATAATTCCCAATATTTCTCATCCAAAAGAATATGTTGATAGCCTCATGAATAAAATATAAAGATCTAAATTATACCATACTAGTTTTATTCACAGGTTGTTTTTTTTTTTGTTTTACAGTTTTTTCTTTAATCCCACATTTGGCATTCTGCATTGAAATTGTGCAAACAACAACTTCATAAGTGATCAGTCATACTGTTCAAGTGAAAAACTAAAAATGTTGTTGTGCAGTGTTTCAGCATTCCTGTACCAACACCTACTTTCTTGTGATAGAGACACAAACACAAACACATTACTTGATCGGGACAACAGCAAAAGGACTAAATCCCCTTAAAAGTTCTTAAAAGCTGTGCGCTAAGCATCATGAAACAAAGAGAGGGAGAGATAAAAGCCGGCTTGTCTGCAAAGATGTGACAGAAGCAGGAAACGGACTGAGGCACATCTTCTTTGAAGTTATATTTAGGCCAAAATCCTTTGCAGAACAAACTGTGTTTTTTTGGTCATGAATATAAATCACAGCCAACAACAGAGAGGAGAGGAGCCATCTTGAGAGCAAAGGAAGCGACTGCACACATGCAATTAAGCAGCGCAGCATCAAAACAGCTTTTTACACCTGCCACGTTTCAATTACTTTGATTCTTTTAAATGGTCCAAGGAGCAGATTGGACGTTACTTTGAAGAAACAAATGGGAGAGAGAAATAAAAAAAAAACCTTCCTGGTGAGTGACCCAGATCTATTCTATAAATACTCCCCTCCACCCAAAACTGAAAAGACAGAGTATCAACACTGTATACAACTGTGATTGACAAATTCATTGTTTCAGCTAACCTTTAAAATGTCAATAAATTCATTTAGGAAAAAAAAAAAGGAGCAAAAAATGTCTAATTTCTGTATATATATATATGTGTGTGTGTGTGTGTGTGTGTGTGTGTGTGTGTGTGTGTGTGTGTGTTTATCAAAACTGATAAATGTATGGGATGATTGGGGGATACTATGACATATTTCACTTGAATTTAAACTGTAATAGAAAAGAAGCAGCTCAACTAAATGTCTATTCCTCACAGAAAATTTGAAGGAAATGAGGGAAAATTAAATGTGCAAATATCTACAAAAAATAAAATAAAAATAAAAAACAATTAAAAAAAGCAGATTTTTAAGCACTTCAAACAGTTACTATTTCTGAACATTCTGTTATCCTACAGAATTTTATCATCACTATCATTATCACTGTGGCCATTTTCATCCATTTTATAAACAGTAGAAGATTTCGGATTTTCAGAGGTTTTGTAGTTTACATTAAGTATTACTAGATAACATGTAAAAAGAAAAAAAAATGTAAAAGCATAAATTATACCAAGTAATGATCTATGAGTTGTTTTTTGTATAATTAATATCAGAGTGCTATATTAATACATTTTAAATATAAAAAGTCTAGTTAATAATGTGACTAATGGATGGACTGCTCTCGTATGTCCGAACTTGTCTAGAAATGTTTAGAATCAGAATCAGATATACTTTATTTATTGATCCCAGAGTGAAATTGCTTTAGAGGGCTCAGTCTACTACACTATGCTCTAGAAACATCCGTAAAACTTAAATTTGACGAAACTTTATTCCCTTTTCCTTTGACTCATTTCCTCTGTTGTGCACAATGTAGTTGCTCTCTGAATATCTTTATCCTTTCATTACAGTGGGCGTGCACTGTAGCTGTTCCCAGGAGCCCTGGTAACATGCCACGCCCATTTAGCATACTGCCCTGATGATTTACAAGGCCCAGCTACGCCAAGAACATAAGTATCTTTCTCGTCTGGAAATTCTACAAACAGATTGTTCAGATCATCGAGGTTAGTACAAAACAACGATATATTTCAACTCAAATATCTACTTAAATGGCGTCTCGGCTTTCCTTCACGACGTAACTGCTATTGACAAAAAAAGCTACACAAGATCCACAGCTGTCAATCGTCATCATATATGATGTAAAATCCCATTTTTCAACCTCAAATAACTTATTGAACACAATGTAGGGTGATAATAACTAATGATCACAGCAGAGTTTAGGTTTGGAAAAAAAATGTGTGACAAGTAGGAATGTGCAATATTTTATTGTTTATGATTTATCGTCAAAAACATTCTCACAGGTAAGAATATGTCATCCCTCGATATAAACAATAAATTCCCATGTCTGAAATTAGCGAGGCCCACGGGCCATTTGTCCCTCAATTTAGCCAAGAATGCCCCAAACAAAAAAGCGCGTTCCACGGACCAAAACTGCCCCCGTTTGTTGTCAACAACTGATTATTCTCTGGAGCGGGTTGTTTACGGAAGCTCTGCACGGCGTGCACCGCCACCGCCCCCCGCACACACCGCCATCTGTGTGTGTGAGGTGTTCGTCACGGCTACCAGAAGCTACTATGCTGCGATACAACACAGACCGCTACTTGGTTAAAACCAGACAACCATCCAACAAAGGGAACCAATTCAAGTTCCTCCGTCAGATCCACCCAAAGTTCCACATACGTGGGGACAGAGATGAACTGGCAGCATCGACTATGAACTGGAAACTCAACTAAAGCTAACTATGCTAAGCTAACCCACTGACACACAGACTGAGCTAAGAGCTAACGCTAACCACTCCATATAAGGAATAATAGACCAAGTAAAAAGAACACCCCAATTTGTGAAACGCAATATTTTGTAATTATATTTCATCAGCAGTAAAAACACTATTGAAGTTATTTGTGCTTTTTTTTTTTTAAATAATTTTATTTCAAGTGTGGAAATAAATTAATTCCATACAATAACAATAATAATAATCCACATGCACAAATATATTCCACAGAATATCAGCTCATGAGCTGTTTGCGTCAGCAATTACTTTTCTAAATGTGTCTAGTGTTGATGTATTCAGATTTATTTGTGTTTGTAAAGAACCTGTTTACATTAAGTTGTGAATTTTTTTTATTTATTTATCGTGATTTTTATCGTTATCGTGATAAGTACCAGAAATTATCGTGATAATTTTTTTTGACAATATCGCCCATCCCTAGTGACGAGTACTTTAACTTTAGGCGGAGTTTATGACCTATACTACAGCCAGTCAGCAGGGGGAGCTCTAAAAATAAAAGCTTCACTCTTCGGGGAGCATGTCCCATCCATTCTTTTTACAGTCTATGTCTCATATCTGTGTCTCTTTCTCTCTTTCTGTTCTGTGTGCAGCTCTCTGTGTCTGTAGCCCCGCCCCCTCTCCACTCTGAGATGCAGACAGAGCCATACACACATAAACACACACAAGTGGCTGAAAAACTAAAACAAAGCAGCTCCCATATAAGGAGCCAATACCAGCCATTCACTTTTATCAATCCAAAGATCTTAGGTGCACAAATGTGTGCTACAAACTTCTCCAAACGCAGAAATTGGGCCAAATAATTCAATAAATAAAAGCAGATTTTTAACTGGAGGGTCAAATGTTCAAGTCTGCTGTAGGCCAATGAGCAAGATCCATAACCTTCAAATTGCCACCTGGACACTATACTGTTCCTCAGGTATACAGTAAGTTTAATGCAGAGAAAAAATATAATGCATCGCCCTTTGTATGTGTGACAATGAAACAATAATAATGTGTCATGATTTACACATACCTATATCTAAAGGATGTGCTTATTTCAACCTGATGTGTGGGAAAATTGTTTTAATACATACACTTTACAACTGAAAGTATACAGAGATAGTAGGACATACATCTATAACAATTTGTTGTTTCCTAACATAACTGTTTTTCTTTTGTTACTGTTTGATGTTTACAGCACATAATGTGATACTGTTGTGGAATACATTAAAGCAACAAAGCTGAATTAAAATTGTGGAAAACCAAAACAGTTTTGCAGCCCAGTTTTTTTATCTGGGCTCTGAGGGGAGATGAGAATGGAGATACGTGTGGAATTCAGATGAGATAGACTCTCGTTCACTTCACTGAGTTGTTTGTTCAACGCAGGGTCAAAAGTAGCAATTGATGGCAACGGCAGCGGCTTTGGCCTACATAATAACTTAATTGAAGTAGTAGCTTTGAGGATAATGAGAGGCGCTAGACCACAACAAAGCCTAGAATGAGACGCACACCAAAGTCAGTGTCAAATATAAATAGCAGCAGTACTAACCTCAATCAAATCAGCACAAACTCTTCTTTTATCCAACACTGAGGTGGTTAATACGTGTAGATGTTACAATTTGAATGAACATAAACACAGATTAACACTCACACGGACTGATTTGTTTGATAAAAGGTGGTAAACAACTTTTCTATGAGAAAGCTGAACTCTAAACCTGCTTCTCTTCAAAAGCCACCAGAAGTCTGAGGTCCCAAGTGATGCTAACATTACAGCAGGTCAAAGCAAAACCACATGTTCACAGGAATGCACCAACTTTGTTTTTGTTTTTTAAGATGTTTGCAATTCACACAATTCATCAACCAAAAAAAACCCTCCAACATCCAATCTTTATGAAGAGGTGTCACGAGACTTTGGTTGAGGCCTTTATTACGTAGGCATTCACTGGCGGTCGGCAAAGCAAGAATTTCATTGTACGGGGAAACGTGTTTCTACCTGTACAGATGACAATAAACACTTTGATTTGATTTGATTTAACAAAAACGTGAGAAGCCACCAAAACGTCTAACTACTCTCAGCCAATAGTAAAATTTGATTGTAATAGCCAGGTTTCAACCCACTTACATTCACACTTACATTTTTACATCAAAATACACCAAATTGAAATATTTTGACTAAAAAGTCAAAAGTTGGACTAGTATCAATCAACAACACAGAAAAAAAGTGGTTTGGGGGTTTAGTTACTCTTGCAACGTAATCATAATTGACTATTAGCCCCGATTAGCATGTTTGGTACGATTTCAGCAAGTTTAAAAGCCAGTAAAGTCGATGAAATAGAAACAAAACTGAAAAGCGTCAAGTGATGCGAAAATGGGTAAACTCTGAAACGGGAAAAGGGAAAATTTTGAAATGAAAAACCGGAGGTTCTACCAAAAGTGTGGAGAAATGTGAGAACATTGAATAAAACATTGTTGAAGTAATGAGCAGCATTACCTTTAAACTACCGTGAATAAAAATGAAGAAAATTAGAGATTTTATGTAATTCTGTACAGTTGCCTTTACTGTGAGTGCTTTCTGAAGTGACAAGTGGGTGGTGACATGACAGGCAGTGAGATTGTAATACCATAAACCAGCCGTTATGTAACAAACTGGTTAGAATCTCGGCTTGTTTAATGTTGACAATATTTAGTAAGCTGAGACCACAGTGTAGGCTACGCATCCAAATACATTCATAGGCACCGTCTCATCTCGCCGCATTAGCCCATCAGGAATCGATGTTAAAGGCGTCACATTACCGCTAATGTAATCAGCTATTTACCACAGGGAGTAATTACAGAGTGCGCACACGCAGATGTGCACACACAGCCAGCAGGGATGCAGAGTCCTTGAAGCTGCTGCTGAATGATGCTGTCTGCAGCAGCAGTTAAAGGAATCCACTCTGAGTTTTCCTTCCCAAAACCGCTCACTGCCAAAAATCATGAGGGTTTTTTTTTTTTTTTTACCCCTCAATGGAAAATAGTTCTGTGTCATTCTTTTAACTGTTGTCCTTCTAGTCATGTAAGTGTAGTGTGTGCAGCAGGAAATAACGCACCAGCCAAAGGCAGCTGCTTACCCCTCAAAGCAGTTTGTACTTCTACATCAGGGGTTCTCAACCTTTATGGCCATTTTTACTTATTTTTACTTTTTTTCGGCAACTACACCAAACTTGCAATATTTTTGCTCCTTTTAATGCATTTTTTCTACAATACTCCCATTTCTGCCACTTCTCCATCAAATTTCTATGCCTTTTCTGACTATTTTTTTTTCCACTTTCAAGACGTTTTCGGCACTTATAAACCGTTTTCACCACTTTCCCCACCTAATGTCACATATGTTGACCATTGTTGTCACTTTTAACCTCTTTTCACCATATTTCTTGATTATTTTTGCCAATTTATTCACATTCATGACTGGGTATGCTCATTATTTGCCAGTTTAAACCAACTGTTCATAATTTTCTGCCACTTTCAACCCAATATTGACACTTGGAACCATTTTGACCACTTTTTCTGTCTGATTTTGGCCACTCTAATTTGCAACTTTTAACCAATTTCTATGGTTTTTAAAATCCCATTTCACCACCTTTTCCACCATTTTTGTTCACTTTTAATCCTTTTAAGATGCCTTTTCTGCACATTTCTTCCACTTTCAAGACATTTTTGGTACTTATAAACCCATTCCACCACTTTTTTTTTTTTTACCTAATGCCGCATATGTTGACCCATTATTGTCACTTTTTAACCTCTTTTCACCATATTTCATGCTTATTTTTGCCCATTTAACAACATTGATGATTTGCCATGCCCATTATTTAAATATTGACACTTTTAACCATTTTTTACCACTTTTGTCTGTTTTTGGCGACTCTAATTTGCAACTTTTAAACAATTTCTGCTGTTTTTAAAATCCCATTTTACCACCTTTCTGGTCACTTTTAACCCATTTTATTTCTGCTTAAAACAGGAATTTACATCTTTAACATGACTATATTATATGGTGCAAATAATAATAAACTTCCTGGACAACAGTGGATATAATTCAGATAGAGAAATACATGTGGTTATCACAGATTCATAGAACAATGAACCATCATTTTGCTGATTTTATGGATGGACCCCAAAAATATCTCCCTTTTATTCCCCCTTATAGATGGTCCTGCCTCCACATGAATGTTCTTCAATGTCCATGTGGGGGTCCCCGTTCTCTGGAACCTTTATTTTGGGGGTCGTGGCTGAAAAGGTTGGGTTGAGAACCAGTGATCTATACTGTATATATACAGTATAAATGCACTGTACTTTCACTACAGTCAACAACCATACTATTGTTTGTCATTAAGTGTGTTTGTGCTCTGGTGGAAGAACATAAACAAGAACCACAGTTTGGACATTTGCTGATGTCATCGATTCTGTAAACATGAACTACAATGGCGTCAACAAATTACTCAAAATAATGTTTCTACTATATTTTTGCCACTGGAATTAATTTATTGCAAAACAAACTAAAGCTAAATGTTGAAAATAGTATGGGAGACCTGATATCAACAAAAGAAAAAAAAATTTAATCCATTCTAAAAATATTTAACAATAAACATTAAAAAAACCATCATTGACATTGGTGCTTCTCAACTGTTCTTGCACCAACAGAAATTTATGATTATTGGCTGCAAAAAAAAGGATTGTGTAATAAAGATGACTATGAAACAACAACATTGATGTAAAATTAAGTGTGTTTGTGTGTATGAATGGATGTGTACGGGGTGTGTATGTGTGACTATGCGAGTGTGTGTAGGCATGTGAGTGTGTACACAGAGGGTGCCTATGTGTCTGGCCTTGTGAGATTTCAGTATTGTTTTGGGAGGACATCATGTGCTTTGGAAAAGGTAGCCTGACCCAGAGCTAGAAGCAAAGTTGAAGACATGAGAATCACACAATGGAAAGTTACAACCCAAGGCTTAAGGATTAAGATATATGAGTAAATATATTATTAAGCATAACTAATAATTTTGCCATAACAAGAGGTTAAAGTAAAAGATTACAACTACTCACGTTTAGGGGTGTCCCAATCCGATATAAGCCTGCAAACGAATATCGAATTCAAATTCCCGATTTTTTTTTTTTTCCTCAATTTGTTTATTTATTTTATTCCATTGTAGAATACTGTAGATATTATGTTGAAGGTTAAAATGTATGTAACCAACTGGTTAATAATAAATGGGTCAGTTTTTCTCATACCTACTGTTGCTGACTATTGTTCTCTGTTTGAGTAGCATCACTTGATCAAGCCTTTTCTAACATTCCACACTACAATAATATAAGTAATTAATGTTTTTTAGTAAAGAAAAAAAGGTCAGAAAAGTATGTATGATTCACGCTGACATCGGATCAATATCGGTATCGGCCGATACCCAAGGCTGCAATATCAGTATCATATCGGAAATGAAAAAGTTGTAACGGGACATTCCTACTCACGTTACTGTAATTGAGTTGCTTTAATGGGTACGTGTACTTTTTTGTGATTTTATTATATTCCTGTTTCATGTCTGATCATTTTTTTTTTTTTTTTTTTTTTTTTTTTAATTGAATATATTGGTGTTATTTTATTTCAAAAATAATTGTACATTTTGACAAATCTTTTATTTCATACAGATGCCTTTGTGGAAAATAAATTAAGTTTCAATCGTGCAAGATTTCATCTTTTCCTTTTTTAAGTCTATACACGAGATGTTTACTGTACGCAAGTCAACCGTGGCAAGATTTATTACCAAAAATAAACGTGGGAGGTGAAAGTAACAAGTAACTTTTATTTTGAGTACTATTTAATTGAGTATTTTATGTATGACTTACTCGTACTTGAGTACAATTTAAATCAAGTAACAGCACTTCTACTTTAATAACTATAACATGATGGAACTCAGCTTTATGTTTTATTGATAAAAATGTACAAACGCTCTGAGACATAATAGGAAAAACCTTAACCAGAACATTGAGAAAGCATGTATATACTGTATATATGTACTTGCGCAACCGGACGTGCGTGTGTGTGTGTATTGATATATGTAAAATTCTGTACATAACCTTTTTCCTCTTTTATAACACTCATAACTTTATTGTAAATTTTGTTCCACATATGCTAATGCAGTGTCTGTAGGAAGTATGTCATGCTATGGAAAAGTGGGAGGTTAAGTAGCGTTTTCATGGATGGTTTACATGGGAACTTTAATTCCTCTTTAATTCAGAATAAAAGTTAAATCATCTTTAAACCTACCTTGTAAACACTTAATTCCTAATGCAAATATAATTCTGAATTACACACCTTAGTTACAAATGTTGCTCACTGAGGACACCTGCTGGTCAATATTTACGAGGTGGTTTTTTTTCTTCAGGATATTAGACCCAGTTGAGTCATTTTTAAAAGCCCTTTGTGTAGTCACTCCTGTAGATTCTACACAGTTTATAACTTATTCTGAGTTACCATGACCACCTGTCAACATTGAGCTATTCTGCAAAGCTGCATTTAAGACAACTCTATGAAACAATTTATGAACGGTACATTGCAGTCCAAACAAATCCAATGTTGCACACCGTTGAACCAAGCAGCAGCCATGTTGAAAGTCTCAGGCCAATATGAGCCTGATTTGCAGAGATATTTGAGGAACAAGCACACAGACAGAGGTTCCTTGCTTGATAGATAGATAGATAGAGTGAAAGCCTATTTTTATTTTATTTTATTTCATCTTAGTGATTTGCACATCACAAATGTATCTATTATTTTTCACATTTAATATTTTCGTCCTATGGCACACTCACTTTGGCAATGTAAACCTGTTTCTCATGCCAATAAAGCTGTTTTGAATTGAAAGCTCTCAGCACATTTCGAAATTCCTATTTTCACACACAACAAAGGCAGCTACAGTGAACGCACCAGGTGACTTCTGATACGTAACAACCAACCAAAACAAAGGCATTGAACGCACCACTCGTACAGTTAACTGGATTGGTGTTTACTGTTTTCAACACACACACACACATACACACATTAGACATATATACACACTGTACACACACACACACGGTGCTTACCAGCTGGCATTGTGACGCTAATGTACCGCAGACCCTGTGTTTGCCGAGCACCGATTGAGCCTGAGTCTGTCACTTAGCCTCCATGTAGCTTGTGTTGCTTCTCCTGCTGCACACAGGACATCGGAATGACGGCTCTGCAGAACAAAAATCACCTGTTTGTGCTTTCACAACACACGTTTGGAGTGAAAACAGCCACAATAACAGACTGGAAGCTGTGACAAAGGAGAACTAGCCCGTTAAAAACACTGACCTGTCCGGAAAAGGGACGCTACCATTAGACAGAGACAGATAACAGACATACCTGTGTGTGTGTAATGAGCAGACCGCACACTAATAACTCTCCACACGTTACTACAGTGCTTCCTGCTTTACGGTGACAGTCGACACACGGAAGTGAGAGCACAGCCACAAAAAAAGGAACTACTCGCCCCCCCCCCCTCCGTCAGTTCACTGCGGCACGCGGAGCACCGGCGATACTTTAGGGCGACACGAGCCTAATTATAGCCGCCTCAGGCTAGGTGCGCAGCGCGAGAGATTACCTCCAGGCTCAGGGACCACCTGTTACATAACACTGCGTTTTTCACTTTCATGATTGGGTTCAATCCCCGTAATTTGTCGCCCATGCCAGTGTTGGTGAACTGACGGAATATAATACACAGGGAACACGTGATATAAAGGAGTTTCTTTACACCAGAGGTTCTCAACCTTGGGGTCAGGACCCCATTTGGAGTCGCCAGATGCCTTCAAGAAACTCAGAATATTTTTTTGAACAAGTTGTGCCCATTTATTGTTATTTTTTACCCTTTTTTCAACTACACAAAACTTGCCATATTTTAACCTATTTTATCACTTTTTCTTGCCATATTTTTACTCCTTTTACGTAATGCATTTTTGCGACATTTCTGCCACCTCTCCATTAAATTTTGATGCCTTTTCTGCTCATTTTTTTTTTTCCACTTTCAAGACATTTTTGGCACTTATAAACCCAGTTGCAACCACTTTTCCCACCTGTCGCATATGTTGACCCATTATTGTCTTATTTTGTTTTATGCTTATTTTTTGCCAATTTAACCACATTCACAATTTGTTATGCCCTTTATTCGGCAGGTTGAACTAATTTACCCAATACTGACACTTTTACCACTTTTTCTGCCTGTTTTTGGCCACTCTAATTTGCAAATTTTAACCAATTTCTGTGGTTTTTAAAATTCCATTTCACCACTTTTTCCACCCTTTTTTGGTCACTTTTAACCCATTCTATTTCTGATTAAAACAAGGATTTACATCTTTAAGATGACTATATAATGGTGCAAATGATAATAAACTTCTTGGATAACAGTGGATATTATTCAGGTAAATAAATAAATATGGTTATCACAGATTCATAGAACAATGGACCATCATTTTGCTGACTTTATGGATGGGCCCCAAAAATCTCTCCCTTTTATTCCCACTTATAGATGGTCCTGTCTACTCATGACTGTTCTTCAATGTACATGTCTGTGTTCAACCACCTTCAGCTACACAGTGGGGGTCCCCGTTCTCTGGCACCTTTATTTTGGGGGTCGTAGGCTGTAAAGGTTGAGAACCACTCCTTTAAAATATAGAATCATCCTATATTTACCTCTTGTCTGGAGGTAGCTAATATTTTCAACTGTGTTTATTTATTTCTTTGTCTGTTTGCAGGATTATGTCAAAAATGCATCACAGTTTTTGGCAAAAATTTTAACCAAATATAGACTTTATGCCATGGAAGAATCCATTACATTTTGAATGGGATCGTGATCAATATGGACCAATATGGTTTAAAAAATGGAAAATTGTCTTTTTCTATCTCTCATTATTGGTGACATTAAAGAAAATAATAATATCTCAATTTGTTAGTGACCGATCTTTATGAAGTTTAACTCAGCTAGGTCAGGTTTCATTTGGATAAGATCTGTATTGCGCATTTCATTGCATTTTTTTGGGAAAGAAAATGGGTACGTCCATTTATTTGGACATACTGTATGGTTATTAATGGTGATAGACATTTCTTCCAAACCTTTAAAGTGTGAATGATCTGGTACCATGATCAGGATCATTGATCCACATAAATGGCAATATCTGGCAAAGATACAACTTTGTGCCTTTTTTGCAGTCGATTAAAGCATTTATACAAACATTTATAGAATTCAGGACACTAGTTTGTCCTTCCGGTGGAGTCCTTGTTGCAGTTGAAAGTCCTCATCAAAATGCATGAGTTATGGCTGCTAATGGCACGTTCCTCCTACTTCTTTTTTTGCTTCAGTCTCTGGATTGGATGAATAAGTGAATGTGTGAATGTGTAGTTACACCACACCACCAGCTCACATGGCCTCCAAAAGAGGATCAATTAAAATTAATTTCATCTCTCACTGAGTTAATGCCATTTTTAGGGATGGACATCAAATGTAATTACATGTTATATAAGCATCACATAATAAGATTTTATCTCTAAAGTGATTACTTTCTTCAGAAGTGGATGACCGGTACAGATTTAATAACTACTTTATAATTATATATTTACAAAATTATGTAAAAAAAATAAATAAAATCGAACAATACAAAATTGTAAATCAGCACTTGTATTTTTTTGTGTGACTTTTAACTTAGTTTTATTTAAAAGTTGAAGTTTAAGTTGTACTTTGGTACATCGACAGGTAAAATAACTGTGTCCACTGTCTACAGTCCACATGCCCTTTCCAGGTATAGACCACTCATGCTATTGTGTTTAATCTCATTATAGCTGCAGCAATCTCTCACATACATGTGCATGGTGTATAAGTATAATGAGGAAAAACCCTTTGGCTTGCACAATTATGGATGATGGTGCCAGAGATTTATTGTCACCATAGTCACCAACGACAGAGAATAAATGTCAGACAGACAACAGTTATCCAGAGCTTAGCTAAAAAAATTCTTTCCAAAGACAGCATGAAAAAGTGTGTGAAAGTGTGATGTTGTTGTTGTTTTTAAGCTCTTAAGGACCTTTTCTGTGCCGTCCAACAGACTTAAAGGTGATTAAAAGCTTATTTGGACCTACAAATGGCCGCCCATGCATCTGTTGGCATCAAATTAATGGAAACAGACAGGATGAGCTCCACACTCATGGCGAAAAAATAAATACATTAAAAATGATATGTTAAGTTGAGGTTTTGTTTATTCAGATGAGGTTTTTCAGTAAATTTCAATTTCAGTCTTTGCCAGAGGAGTTCTGCTGATCGCCTTTGATGGTTCCTTTGAAGTTTCACTTGACTTGCATGTAACAGTTCAAGCAAGCCTTTTGTTCCCTTCCTTTTTGAATAGTATGTTAAGTTAAGGTTTATTCATACAAGGTTTTTCAGGAATATTTTTATCTCCTGACATGTTTCGACTGCCAGTCTTCGTCAGAGGAGTTCTGCTGATTGCCTTTGATGGTTCCCTTTGTTAGGCATAGAAGATATATGCCTAACCAAATGCATTATTTTGCGCCATATTCGTTTCATTAACCTTTAAAACTAGGACTACTTTACCCTGTGCGCCGCCATGTTGAAATTACGTCATTGTTGATGTGATAAGCCCCTTTTTTGGTCCATTGAGTTCTATGGGAGGTGAAGCATTTAGGATCATTTAGCAGCTTTTTCAGTCAAAATGACAACTTGTGCTGCTTTGGGTTGCTCTAAAAATCAGTAAAAGTTTCACGATTCTGGTTGCCTTTATTTACATGCACACGGAGCTCTTCTCCTCTCCTTAATGGCGTCTACAAAACTGCAGAGTGGGAACTGTCACCCCCCGTGGGCACAGATTTTTTTGGGTCACAGTTTTAATTTATCATCTCTCAGTAAACAAGAGGTTTACATAAACATTTTTTTAAGTTTTACTGACTCAATGGACTAAGGGCCTTTGATGGTTCCTTTGAAGTTTCACTTGACTTGCATGTTATAGTTCAAGCAAGATTAATCATCCCTTCCTTTTTGAATAGTATGTTATGTTGAGGTTTTGTTTATTTATACAAGGTTTTTCAGGAAGTTTTAATCTCCTGACATGTTTCGACTGAAAGTCTTCTTCAGAGGAGTTCTGCTGATCGTCTTTGATGGTCCCCTTTGAAGTTTCACTTGACATCCATGTAATAGTGAAACTTCAAAGGAACCATCAAAGGCGATAAGCAGAACTCCTCTGAGGAAGACTGGCAGTTGACAGTCAAAACATGTCAGGAGATATAACATTCCTGAAAAACCTTGTCTAAATAAACAAAACCTCAACTCAACATAGTGTTCAGGAGGAGGACAGAATGCATCTCGCTGGAACTATTACAAATGTAGTGAAGATACATTGAGGAAATTATTCAGCCTGTGTAATTACTCTAATGTGTGGGAAATATGAGACTAAGGTGAGAGGAGTGGTTTTGTAATTACTGACCAAACACAAACAGATTTAGGCTGAAAATCATTTCCCACTCATGTCTAAGGCAGGAGCACATAAGCAATTATAATACAGAGCCGTTTTACTCTTCATAATGTGTTTTTCTCCCAGCGTCAAATTATTTCATTGTTAACTAATGGGATTTCATTCACAGAGTGAGAAAAAAAAGCTTGACCCGAGGATGATTTGATGATTTTAATTTGATCAATTTCTAAAGTTCCCATTGTTAAACTGTCCTCTGTGGTTTTAGATCAGATGGGAAGTGAGCTGGGATGTGAATATAACACATACAAAGGCTGAGTGGAAATATGTGGGGCTTCTTTACGATTATAGTAAGACATTTAAAAACAAATATAAGCATCCCTTTGTATCAATAATGATTGTCAATATCACAGGAAATGTAAGTGTAAAATATGTGTTTGCATAAAAACCACACCATTCACTTTAAATACATACTGTATACTGGACATTTTGTGGACTGAAAATGATTTATTCATACCTACAGAGATCAGGTGGTAAAAAGATTTTAGGATTCGCTCTCATCCTTCCTTTTAACTCCCCCTAACTCCCCTTCCCGTGGTTTCCTCCCCTCACCAGGGTGTAACACTGGCTTCTCTTTTTATTTTCCCCTCTAATAAAGTTTATCTTACCCTTCCTTATGGGAGGGCTGGTGATGGTCAAAAATAAAATAAAATAATAGAAAATAAATAGAAAAATAAGTGAATAAATTAACTAGTTCTATGCAAGTAATTTTAGTTTGATGTTGTGTTGTCTTATTGGTTAAAAAACAACAACAACAAAAAACTTTAACTAATGATTGTGTATGTCTTGGAATCTAAAATACAGCTAAAATACATACATAGAAATGCCAACATGCCGTGAAGTTTGCATAAAAATGCTAGAAATAATTTATGACCTAATTTTTGACTCATTAGTAAATGCAGAAATGTAGAAGGAAACCAATACTCAATCAACAATGTATAGTAATTAGTTAATATCTATAATACATATATTATAAAGTTTGTCAATAACATTATTTTGATGAAAACAGACATTTTCTAAAACAAATAAAAGTATTTTTTAGTCTGCATGGTTGAATGTTTGTCATTTAAACATCAGTGAGCTGCTCTTAAAGGAGATGCAAAACAGATGATTTGAAGAGAGGACTTCTAATCTAATACCTTATCTAATAAATTACTCTGTAGTACCCATACTGTAGCATTTAAGAGGGGTCCAAATATGAGAACATCTCTAAAAACCAACGAGTGTGGTCTCAGTGGTCCCCCTGACTTTGATCTTTCTCTCAATTTCTCACTTTAAAACCCACGTCTCCTCGCTTCTGATAATAACCCCACAGACTGGAACCAAACCTTTTGATCTCAAATTATCAAGCTGACCTCATCAACTGAAAAATATGCTTTTTGCTTATTAGCAGTTTTTATGAAACCAATGTGCTCTTTCTTAGATATAATCATTGGGATTTCTTAAAGAAAACCATGGTGGAAAAACAGGGGTTATGTGAGTCCACTGATTTTAGAACCCAAATAAGACAAAAGAAAGGATAAAACAAGATTCTAAGACTATAAAGAGATCATTTTTCATTCATTAAATGAATGATTTAGATTTAAGATTTAATATTCAGATTTAGCATATAGATTTAACATTTATATTGAAATGTAGCATTTAAATTTAGATTCAGTATTTTGATTTAATACTGACATATTTTTACAGGAAAAGAAAATTTCACAAACACTGCTGGAAATCTGGTCAAAGGCAATATAAATAAATGTTTTTTAAGTATGGTTTGTTGCTAAACTTGCTGCTTAATTTAGTAAAATCTTTACTTTTTTGTTTGTCTGTTTTTTTTTTAGTTATTTCCATTTACAAATGTTTTCCTACTTTTTCTATCTGGAGATACGTGTTCTTTGTGGATTTTTGCAAGACGGAAATATGTGAAATACATTTGATATTTGTACTTTTGAAGTACGGTGTTGAACTGCTGAAGTCAGCATCTAATTTTAAAATCCAAATAAAAAAACTGAGAGGGATACTTTTCATTGTTTTATTTTTTTTTTTAATAATGTAAAGCACATTGAATTCCCTACACAAAAACATCTGCCTTGCTTTGCTTTAAGGAAGTTTTATTGTGGTGGGAGAATCTGGAGAAAACAACTCAGTCTGCAGTGGATCTTCTCACATTTTGTGCCGAGCTAAACAGCTGAAGAGTTTTTTTTCAAGTAAAACCAGTTTTCACTCCATCTCCCCGTCCTTCGTCTTCTTCTTCTTCTTTGTCCTGTTCCTTCTCTTTCTTGGCTTTTCACTTGTGGTGGCGAGAACTTTTAGTTCAGTGTTTTCCTAGAAGCTCCATTTCTTGTGTTTTTTTCTCTTTTTCCTCAATCAGAGTGAGATGTTGGGTCTGAAGAACTCCATACTGAGTGTCCCACTCAGCGTCTTTGTTCCCCAAGGTGGAAATCTGTGTCAGGAGCTCACAGTTCTCATTCGTCAGGGCTATAACTTGTCTTGTTGTTTCCTGGCGTTCGTCGGTGAGCTTTTCCTCATGTTCTTTCTGAAGGTCAATCATTCTATCCACTGTGTCTTCCTCCAGAGGAGGAGGAGACAGTGGAACGATCCCATTGTGGTGTTGAATATCCATTAAAGAGAGGATGTCCTCATTTTTCTTTTCCAGCTCAGTGTCTGTTGTCTTCTCCCTTTCTGCTCCATTCAGAGACACATCATCATCAAAGATGCAGTTTAATGCATTCCTAATGTGCTCCAGTCTCCTGTTTCCCTGTTGGAGAGTTTTCTTTAAAGAGAGGATCTCCTGATCTTTCGTCTCCATCTCAATATTCTTCTCCTTCACCCATTCTGCTTCCATCAGGGACACAGTATCCTGATGGTAGATGTTGAGCCTACACACTTCACGCTCCATGTTCTCCACTCTACTGTTGGCCTGCTGGAGAGTTATCTTTAAAGAGAAGATCTCCTCATCTTTCTTCTCCAGTTCAGTGTTTATCTTCTCCCATTCACTCTTCATGTTCTCCACTCCACTGTCGGCCTGTTGGAGAGTTTTCTTTAAAGAGAGGATCTCCTCATCTTTCTTCTCCAGCTCAGTCTTCATCTTCTTCTCCCATTTTGCTTCTATCTGGGACACAGTATCCTGATGGTTGAGGTTGAGAATACGCACTCCATGCTCAATGTTCTCCAGGTCACTGTCGGCCTGTTGGAGAGCTTTCCTTAAAGAGAAAATCTCCTCATTTTTCTTCTTTCGCTCAATGCTCGTCTTCTTCCCCCATTCTGCTTTCACCTGAGACACAGTATCTTGATGGTCCTGGTTGAGCTTACGCACTCTATGCTCAATGTGCTCCAGGTCACTGTCGGCCTGTTGGAGAGTTTTCTTTAAAGTGAGGGTCTCCTCATCCTTCTTCTCCAGCTCAGTGCTCATCTTCTCCTCCCATGCTCTCATCCGAGACACAGTACCATCTAAGATGCTATTGAACTCACACCGAATTTCGCTCATTGAGCTGCTAGACCCGTTCTTCTCTTTTTCCCTCTTACTGCAGACCCCCTGCATTCCACCTCCATTTTCGACCATGTCATCCATGATTCTGATCTAGTCTCCAAACTTTCCTCTTGAAGAAGACTTCTACCAGTCCTTTGTGCAGTCAAGCAGAAAATCTGATACACACTCAATGTGCTGTTGGGTTCTTCCACAAGAATCGCTCCCTTCCTGTTAAAGGATATAAACTCAATGCAGTTTAACTTGTAATGACTTCTATTCTCACCGATTATCAAAGTCACACTGAGCTGGCTTTGATATTATAGAACATTTATGACTCAAAGTTCCTTTCATCTTTTAGAACACTTGTGACTCAAATTGTCTTTCATGTTTTTAGAACACAAATGCCAGAGGCAGAATGTTCCAAATGTTCCACATGAACAGGGGGATAAAATAAAAGGTTAAGGAGGACCGTACCATTATATGTACCATTACATTTATTCATGTAAAACAGAAGAAGTTGCTGCTTTGTGTGATTTTTTTTATGTCACTAAATTTTGACTTATTTTCTCATGGTTTACAGTCAGTTTCACAAAATTTAGCTCAGACTCAGATGAAGCAACAAACAAAAAATCATTAAAATGAGAAAGTCTGCACTCGTCTGTTTAACAATGAGAAGAAAAGCCATATTTTTTGTATGTATATAAAAAAAGAACAGGGCCAAGGTCCCTGCTGTAATACAAGTTGCCTATCTTTGTTTTAAGTGGTTAAAAACTGTCATTTTCCTTAATATGATACAAATGTTATAATAAAAACTTTTTAGAGTAAAAAAAAACCAACATAAAACATTTCCACCTTAATATCAACTATAGTGAGTTATGGCGTCCTCTGCTATCCACTCCATCAAGCTCCATTAAAGATAGCTAAACGAATAACTATTTAATCACAAAAATAAAAATGGTATATTCCACTTTTTTGCATTTCTTTATTCCATATATACCTAGAGTGAGATAAAAGAGTTCACTGGATATAAAATCTGATCTGTAAACTTCATTCTTGAACAAAACCAGAAGTCACTGCTGCTCAGTGAGGGTGACAATAACAAAAATGGTTACCATGGTTACCTGGCTAACTTTGTCCTTACATTTTTACATAAAGTCAGAGTTAAAGTAAAACTATTTTTGATGTAGTGTTTACCAACGACATTACTCTGTAAACGTTTGGTTTTAAATAAGTTATATATGTCTTAACCGGAAGCTACATCCTCGATGCTAAGGAAGTTAGCAATGTGGAATAAAGATGCTCAGTACAGTGTTATCATTGAAATAGTGTCCATTTCAACTGGTGAACTAATATTGATTTCAGTTTACTATGGAAACTGAAGATACTGAAGTCATTATGCATATCTTTATTTCATGTTGTGTATTTTTATTTTTGTTCTGTGTGTTTTGGGAGTAGTCAGCCTTGTGCATCTTTGTTGTCAATTTGTATAATTTTCTATTATTTCATATGTTTTTGTTGTCATATTGTATATTTGTCCTTTATTTTTCATTTAATTGTTGTAATTTTGTATATGTTTTTCTATCATTTTATGAGTTTTTGTTGTCATTTTGTTAATTTTTCAATTATTTTGTGCTTTTTTGTTTTCATTTTTGTGTACCTTTTTTATTTAAAAAAGTTATATATATTTTCTGTATTTATCCTGGGTGTCTGTAATGTTTTGGATCAACATGTACATTAACAAATGTCACATTTATTACATCACAAGCAAATTCTCTTAAAATAATCCAGAATATTGATTTTTTTATTTAGTAAATAAACCCCATTTCCCTCTATCCTGTTCAAATGTGTCAAACCACAATAATTTAGAGGAAATAACGTTATTAAAGGAAGTTACACGGGAATGTTAAATGACATTTTTTCATAATTGTGAAAGATAGAGATCAATTGTTTTGTAGCAGAAATTGTTTTTGAAATGATCATTAAAAGCTTTGCATCCTCAGTGAAAGGATCATTTGTTTTTTTTTCAGTCAACCTTTGCACATTTAGATTTTTTTTCAATATTTCATATTTACATTTAATATGTAGATTTAACATTTATACATACATTATATTTTATAAGAAATGTAAAAGATTTAAATGTAAGATTTAGCGTTAAGATTTAATATTCAGATTTAGCATTTAGATTTAACATTTATATTGAAATGTAGCATTTAAATTTAGATTCAGTATTTTGATTTAATACTGACATATTTTTACAGGAAAAGAAAAATTCACAAACACTGCTGGAAATCTGGTCAAAGGCAATATAAATAAATGTTTTTTAAGTATGGTTTGTTGCTAAACTTGCTGCTTAATTTAGTAAAATCTTTACTTTTTTGTCTGTCTGTTTTTTTTTTAGTTATTTCCATTTACAAATGTTTTCCTACTTTTTCTATCTGGAGATACGTGTTCTTTGTGGATTTTTGCAAGACGGAAATATGTGAAATACATTTGATATTTGTACTTTTGAAGTACGTGTTGAACTGCTGAAGTCAGCATCTAATTTTAAAATCCAAATAAAAAAACTGAGAGGGATACTTTTCATTATTATATTTTTTTTCAATAATGTAAAGCACATTGAATTCCCTACACAAAAACATCTGCCTTGCTTTGCTTTAAGAAGTTTTATTGTGGTGGGAGAATCTGGAGAAAACAACTCAGTCTGCAGTGGATCTTCTCACATTTTGTGCCGAGCTAAACAGCTGAAGAGTTTTTTTTCAAGTAAAACCAGTTTTCACTCCATCTCCCCGTCCTTCGTCTTCTTCTTCTTCTTCTTTGTCCTGTTCCTTCTCTTTCTTGGCTTTTCACTTGTGGCGGCGAGCACTTTTAGTTCAGCGTTTTCCTTCACTAGAAGCTCCATTTCTTGTGTTTTTTTCTCTTTTTCCTCGATCAGAGTGAGATGTTGGGTCTGAAGAACTCCATACTGAGTGTCCCACTCAGCGTCTTTGTTCCCCAAGGTGGAAATCTGTGTCAGGAGCTCACAGTTCTCATTTGTCAGGGCTATAACTTGTCTTGTTGTTTCCTGGCGTTCGTCGGTGAGCTTTTCCTCATGTTCTTTCTGAAGGTCAATCATTCTATCCACTGTGTCTTCCTCCAGAGGAGGAGGAGACAGTGGAACGATCTCATTGTGATGTTGAACATCCAGTAAAGAGAGGAAACTCCTCATCTTTCATTTTCCAGCTCAGTGTCTGTTGTCTTCTCCCTTTCTGCTCCATTCAGAGAAACATTATCATCAAAGATGCAGTTTAATGCATTCCTAATGTGCTCCAGTCTCCTGTTTCCCTGTTGGAGAGTTTTCTTTAAAGAAAGGATCTCCTGATCTTTCTTCTCCATCTCAATATTCTTCTCCTTCACCCATTCTGCTTCCATCAGGGACACAGTATCCTGATGGTAGATGTTGAGCCTACACACTTCACGCTCCATGTTCTCCACTTTACTGTTGGCCTGCTGGAGAGTTTTCTTTAAAGAGAAGATCTCCTCATCTTTCTTCTCCAGTTCAGTGTTTATCTTCTCCCATTCACTCTTCATGTTCTCCACTCCACTGTCGGACTGTTGGAGAGTTTTCTTTAAAGAGAGGATCTCCTCATCTTTCTTCTCCAGCTCAGTCTTCATCTTCTTCTCCCATTTTGCTTCTATCTGGGACACAGTATCCTGATGGTTGAGGTTGAGAATACGCACTCCATGCTCAATGTTCTCCAGGTCACTGTCGGCCTGTTGGAGAGCTTTCCTTAAAGAGAAGATCTCCTCATCTTTCTTCTTTCGCTCAATGCTCGTCTTCTTCCCCCATTCTGCTTTCACCTGAGACACAGTATCTTGATGGTCCTGGTTGAGCTTACGCACTCTATGCTCAATGTGCTCCAGGTCACTGTCGGCCTGTTGGAGAGTTTTCTTTAAAGTGAGGGTCTCCTCATCTTTCTTCTCCAGCTCAGTGCTCATCTTCTTCTCCCATGCTCTCATCCGAGACACAGTACCATCTAAGATGCTATTGAACTCACACCTGAATTTCGCTCATTGAGCTGCTAGACCCGTTCTTCCCTTTTTCCCTCTTACTGCAGACCCCCTGCATTCCACCTCCATCTTCAACCATGTCATCCATGATTCTGATTCTAGTCTCCAAACTTTCCTCTTGAAGAAGACTTCTACCAGTCCTTTGTGCAGTCAAGCAGAAAATCTGATACACACTTAATGTGATGTTGGGTTCTTCCACAAGAATCGCTCCCTTCCTGTTAAAGGATATAAACTCAATGCAGTTTAACTTGTAATGGTTCTATTCTCACCGATTATCAAAGTCACACTGAGCAGGCTTTGATATTTTAGAACATTTATGACTCAAAGTTCCTTTCATCTTTTAGAACACATGTGACTCAAATTGACTTTCATGTATTTTAGAACACAAATGCCAGAGGCAGAATGTTCCAAATGTTCCACATGAACAGGGGGATAAAATAAAAGGTTAAGGAGGACCGTACCATTATATGTACCATTACATTTATTCATGTAAAACAGAAGAAGTTGCTGCTTTGTGTGATTTTTTTTATGTCACTAAATTTTGACTAATTTTCTCATGGTTTACAGTCAGTTTCACAAAATTTAGCTCAGACTCAGATGAAGCAACAAACAAAAAATCATTAAAATGAGAAAGTCTGCACTCGTCTGTTTAACAATGAGAAGAAAAGCCATATTTTTTGTATGTATATAAAAAAAGAACAGGGCCAAGGTCCCTGCTGTAATACAAGTTGCCTATCTTTGTTTTAAGTGGTTAAAAACTGTCATTTTCCTTAATATGATACAAATGTTATAATAAAAACTTTTTAGAGTAAAAAAAAAACCAACATAAAAATTTCCACCTCAATATCAACTATAGTGAGTTATGGCGTCCTCTGCTATCCACTCCATCAAGCTCCATTAAAGATAGCTAAACAAATAACTATTTAATCACAAAAATAAAAATGGTATATTCCACTTTTTTATTTCTTTATTCCATATATACCTAGAGTGAGATAAAAGAGTTCACTGGATATAAAATCTGATCTGTAAACTTCATTCTTGAACAAAACCAGAAGTCACTGCTGCTCAGTGAGGGTGACAATAACAAAAATGGTTACCATGGTTACCTGGCTAACTTTGTCCTTACATTTTTACATAAAGTCAGAGTTAAAGTAAAACTATTTTTGATGTAGTGTTTACCAACGACATTACTCTGTAAACGTTTGGTTTTAAATAAGTTATATATGTCTTAACCGGAAGCTACATCCTCGATGCTAAGGAAGTTAGCAATGTGGAATAAAGATGCTCAGTACAGTGTTATCATTGAAATAGTGTCCATTTCAACTGGTGAACTAATATTGATTTCAGTTTACTATGGAAACTGAAGACACTGAAGTCATTATGCATATCTTTATTTCATGTTGTGTATTTTTGTTTTTGTTCTGTGTGTTTTGGGAGTAGTCAGCCTTGTGCATCTTTGTTGTCAATTTGTATATTTTTCTATTATTTCATATGTTTTTGTTGTCACATTGTATATTTGTCCTTTATTTTTCATTTAATTGTTGTAATTTTGTATATGTTTTTCTATCATTTTATGAGTTTTTGTTGTCATTTTGTTAATTTTTCAATTATTTTGTGCTTTTTTGTTTTCATTTTTGCATACTTTTTTTATTTAAAAAAATATGTATATTTTCTGTATTTATCCTGGGTGTCTGTAATGTTTTGGATCAACATGTACATTAACAAATGTCACATTTATTACATCACAAGCAAATTCTCTAAAAATAATCCAGAATATTGATTTTTTTATTTAGTAAATAAACCCCATTTCCCTCTATCCTGTTCAAATGTGTCAAACCACAATATTTTAGAGGAAATAACGTTATTAAAGGAAGTTACACGGGAATGTTAAATGACATTTTTTCATAATTGTGAAAGATAGAGATCAATTGTCTTTTAGCAGAAATTGTTTTTGAGCTTTGCATCCTCAGTGAAAGGATCATTTGTTTTTTGTTCAGTCAACCTTTGCACATTTAGATTTTTTTTCAATATTTCATATTTACATTTAATATGTAGATTTAACATTTCTACATACATTATATTTTCATAAGAAATGTAAAAGATTTAAATGTAAGATTTAAAGTTAAGATTTAATATTCAGATTTAGCATATAGATTTAACATTTATATTGAAATGTAGCATTTAAATTTAGATTCAGTATTTTGATTTAATACTGACATATTTTTACAGGAAAAGAAAATTTCACAAACACTGCTGGAAATCTGGTCAAAGGCAATATAAATAAATGTTTTTTAAGTATGGTTTGTTGCTAAACTTGCTGCTTAATTTAGTAAAATCTTTACTTTTTTGTCCATCTGTTTTTTTTTAGTTATTTCCATTTACAAATGTTTTCCTACTTTTTCTATCTGGAGATACGTGTTTTTTGTGTATTTTTGCAAGACGGAAATATGTGAAATACATTTGATATTTGTACTTTTGAAGTACGTGTTGAACTGCTGAAGTCAGCATCTAATTTTAAAATCCAAATAAAAAAACTGAGAGGGATACTTTTCATTATTATATTTTTTTTCAATAATGTAAAGCACATTGAATTCCCTACACAAAAACATCTGCCTTGCTTTGCTTTAAGGAAGTTTTATTGTGGTGGGAGAATCTGGAGAAAACAACTCAGTCTGCAGTGGATCTTCTCACATTTTGTGCCGAGCTAAACAGCTGAAGAGTTTTTTTTCAAGTAAAACCAGTTTTCACTCCATCTCCTCGTCCTTCGTCTTCTTCTTCTTCTTCTTTGTCCTGTTCCTTCTCTTTCTTGGCTTTTCACTTGTGGTGGCGAGCACTTTTAGTTCAGCGTTTTCCTTCACTAGAAGCTCCATTTCTTGTGTTTTTTTCTCTTTTTCCTCAATCAGAGTGAGATGTTGGGTCTGAAGAACTCCATACTGAGTGTCCCACTCAGCGTCTTTGTTCCCCAAGGTGGAAATCTGTGTCAGGAGCTCACAGTTCTCATTTGTCAGGGCTATAACTTGTCTTGTTGTTTCCTGGCGTTCGTCGGTGAGCTTTTCCTCATGTTCTTTCTGAAGGTCAATCATTCTATCCACTGTGTCTTCCTCCAGAGGAGGAGGAGACAGTGGAACGATCCCATTGTGGTGTTGAACAACCATTAAAGAGAGGATGTCCTCATTTTTCTTTTCCAGCTCAGTGTCTGTTGTCTTCTCCCTTTCTGCTCCATTCAGAGACACATTATCATCAAAGATGCAGTTTAATGCATTCCTAATGTGCTCCAGTCTCCTGTTTCCCTGTTGGAGAGTTTTCTTTAAAGAAAGGATCTCCTGATCTTTCTTCTCCATCTCAATATTCTTCTCCTTCACCCATTCTGCTTCCATCAGGGACACAGTATCCTGATGGTAGATGTTGAGCCTACACACTTCACGCTCCATGTTCTCCACTCTACTGTTGGCCTGCTGGAGAGTTATCTTTAAAGAGAAGATCTCCTCATCTTTCTTCTCCAGTTCAGTGTTTATCTTCTCCCATTCACTCTTCATGTTCTCCACTCCACTGTCGGCCTGTTGGAGAGTTTTCTTTAAAGAGAGGATCTCCTCATCTTTCTTCTCCAGCTCAGTCTTCATCTTCTTCTCCCATTTTGCTTCTATCTGGGACACAGTATCCTGATGGTTGAGGTTGAGAATACGCACTCCATGCTCAATGTTCTCCAGGTCACTGTCGGCCTGTTGGAGAGCTTCCCTTAAGGAGAAAATCTCCTCATTTTTCTTCTTTCGCTCAATGCTCGTCTTCTTCCCCCATTCTGCCTTCACCTGAGACACAGTATCTTGATGGTCCTGGTTGAGCTTACGCACTCTATGCTCAATGTGCTCCAGGTCACTGTCGGCCTGTTGGAGAGTTTTCTTTAAAGTGAGGGTCTCCTCATCTTTCTTCTCCAGCTCAGTGCTCATCTTCTTCTCCCATGCTCTCATCCGAGACACAGTACCATCTAAGATGCTATTGAACTCACACTGAATTTCGCTCATTGAGCTGCTAGACCCATTCTTCCCTTTTTCCCTCTTACTGCAGACCCCCTGCATTCCACCTCCATTTTCGACCATGTCATCCATGATTCTGATCTAGTCTCCAAACTTTCCTCTTGAAGAAGACTTCTACCAGTCCTTTGTGCAGTCAAGCAGAAAATCTGATACACACTCAATGTGCTGTTGGGTTCTTCCACAAGAATCGCTCCCTTCCTGTTAAAGGATATAAACTCAATGCAGTTTAACTTGTAATGACTTCTATTGTCACTGATTATCAAAGTCACACTGAGCTGGCTTTGATATTTTAGAACATTTATGACTCAAAGTTCCTTTCATCTTTTAGAACACTTGTGACTCAAATTGACTTTCATGTTTTTAGAACACAAATGCCAGAGGCAGAATGTTCCAAATGTTCCACATGAACAGGGGGATAAAATAAAAGGTTAAGGAGGACCGTACCATTATATGTACCATTACATTTATTCATGTAAAACAGAAGAAGTTGCTGCTTTGTGTGATTTTTTTTATGTCACTAAATTTTGACTAATTTTCTCATGGTTTACAGTCAGTTTCACAAAATTTAGCTCAGACTCAGATGAAGCAACAAACAAAAAATCATTAAAATGAGAAAGTCTGCACTCGTCTGTTTAACAATGAGAAGAAAAGCCATATTTTTTGTATGTATATAAAAAAAGAATAGGGCCAAGGTCCCTGCTGTAATACAAGTTGCCTATCTTTGTTTTAAGTGGTTAAAAACTGTCATTTTCCTTAATATGATACAAATGTTATAATAAAAACTTTTTAGAGTAAAAAAAAAACCAACATAAAACATTTCCACCTCAATATCAACTATAGTGAGTTATGGCGTCCTCTGCTATCCACTCCATCAAGCTCCATTAAAGATAGCTAAACAAATAACTAATTAATCACAAAAATAAAAATGGTATATTCCCCTTTTTTTATTTCTTTATTCCATATATACCTAGAGTGAGATAAAAGAGTTCACTGGATATAAAATCTGATCTGTAAACTTCATTCTTGAACAAAACCAGACGTCACTGCTGCTCAGTGAGGGTGACAATAACAAAAATGGTTACCATGGTTACCTGGCTAACTTTGTCCTTACATTTTTACATAAAGTCAGAGTTAAAGTAAAACTGTTTTTGTTGTAGTGTTTACCAACGACATTACTCTGTAAACGTTTGGTTTTAAATAAGTTAAATATGTCTTAACCGGAAGCTACATCCTCGATGCTAAGGAAGTTAGCAATGTGGAATAAAGATGCTCAGTACAGTGTTATCATTGAAATAGTGTCCATTTCAACTGGTGAACTAATATTGATTTCAGTTTACTATGGAAACTGAAGATACTGAAGTCATTATGCATATCTTTATTTCATGTTGTGTATTTTTATTTTTGTTCTGTGTGTTTTGGGAGTAGTCAGCCTTGTGCTTCTTTGTTGTCAATTTGTATATTTTTCTATTATTTCATATGTTTTTGTTGTCACATTGTATATTTATCCTTTATTTTTCATTTAATTGTTGTAATTTTGTATATGTTTTTCAATCATTTTATGAGTTTTTGTTGTCATTTTGTTAATTTTTCAATTATTTTGTGCTTTTTTGTTTTCATTTTTGTATACTTTATTTATTTAAAAAATAATATATATTTTCTGTATTTATCCTGGGTGTCTGTAATGTTCTGGATCAACATGTACATTAACAAATGTCACATTTATTACATCACAAACAAATTCTCGAAGAATAATCCAGAATATTGATTTTTTTATTTAGTAAATAAACCCCATTTCCCTCTATCCTGTTCAAATGTGTCAAACCACAATAATTAAGAGGAAATAACGTTATTAAAGGAAGTTACACGGGAATGTTAAATGACATTTTTTCATAATTGTGAAAGATAGAGATCAATTGTCTTTTAGCAGAAATTGTTTTTGAGCTTTGCATCCTCAGTGAAAGGATCATTTGTTTTTTGTTCAGTCAACCTTTGCACATTTAGATTTTTTTTCAATATTTCATATTTACATTTAATATGTAGATTTAACATTTATACATACATTATATTTTATAAGAAATGTAAAAGATTAAATGTAAGATTTAGATTTAACATTTAATATTCAGATTTAGCATTTAGATTTAACATTTATATTGAAATGTAGCATTTAAATTTAGATTCAGTATTTTGATTTAATACTGACATATTTTTACAGGAAAAGAAAATTTCACAAACACTGCTGGAAACCTGGTCAAAGGCAACATAAATAAATGTTTTTTAAATATGGTTTGTTGCTAAACTTGCTGCTAAATTTAGTAAAATCTTTACTTTTTTGTCTGTCTGTTTTTTTTTTTAGTTATTTCCATTTACAAATGTTTTCCTACTTTTTCTATCTGGAGATACGTGTTCTTTGTGGATTTTTGCAAGACGGAAATATGTGAAATACATTTGATATTTGTACTTTTGAAGTACGTGTTGAACTGCTGAAGTCAGCATCTAATTTTAAAATCCAAATAAAAAAACTGAGAGGGATACTTTTCATTATTATATTTTTTTTCAATAATGTAAAGCACATTGAATTCCCTACACAAAAACATCTGCCTTGCTTTGCTTTAAAGAAGTTTTATTGTGGTGGGAGAATCTGGAGAAAACAACTCAGTCTGCAGTGGATCTTCTCACATTTTGTGCCGAGCTAAACAGCTGAAGAGTTTTTTTTAAGTAAAACCAGTTTTCACTCCATCTCCCCGTCCTTCGTCTTCTTCTTCTTCTTCTTTGTCCTGTTCCTTTTCTTTCTTGGCTTTTCACTTGTGGTGGCGAGCACTTTTAGTTCAGCGTTTTCCTTCACTAGAAGCTCCATTTCTTGTGTTTTTTTCTCTTTTTCCTCGATCAGAGTGAGATGTTGGGTCTGAAGAACTCCATACTGAGTGTCCCACTCAGCGTCTTTGTTCCCCAAGGTGGAAATCTGTGTCAGGAGCTCACAGTTCTCATTTGTCAGGGCTATAACTTGTCTTGTTGTTTCCTGGCGTTCGTCGGTGAGCTTTTCCTCATGTTCTTTCTGAAGGTCAATCATTCTATCCACTGTGTCTTCCTCCAGAGGAGGAGGAGACAGTGGAACGATCCCATTGTGATGTTGAACATCCATTAAGAGAGAGAATGTCCTCATCTTTCATTTCCAGCTCAGTGTCTGTTGTCTTCTCCCTTTCTGCTCCATTCAGAGAAACATTATCATCAAAGATGCAGTTTAATGCATTCCTAATGTGCTCCAGTCTCCTGTTTCCCTGTTGGAGAGTTTTCTTTAAAGAGAGGATCTCCTGATCTTTCTTCTCCATCTCAATATTCTTCTCCTTCACCCATTCTGCTTCCATCAGGGACACAGTATCCTGATGGGAGATGTTGAGCCTACACACTTCACGCTCCATGTTCTCCACTCTACTGTTGGCCTGCTGGAGAGTTTTCTTTAAAGAGAAGATCTCCTCATCTTTCTTCTCCAGTTCAGTGTTTATCTTCTCCCATTCACTCTTCATGTTCTCCACTCCACAGTTGGCCTGTTGGAGAGTTTTCTTTAAAGAGAGGATCTCCTCATCTTTCTTCTCCAGCTCAGTCTTCATCTTCTTCTCCCATTTTGCTTCTATCTGGGACACAGTATCCTGATGGTTGAGGTTGAGAATACGCACTCCATGCTCAATGTTCTCCAGGTCACTGTCGGCCTGTTGGAGAGCTTTCCTTAAAGAGAAAATCTCCTCATTTTTCTTCTTTCGCTCAATGCTCGTCTTCTTCCCCCATTCTGCTTTCACCTGAGACACAGTATCTTGATGGTCCTGGTTGAGCTTACGCACTCTATGCTCAATGTGCTCCAGGTCACTGTCGGCCTGTTGGAGAGTTTTCTTTAAAGTGAGGGTCTCCTCATCTTTATTCTCCAGCTCAGTGCTCATCTTCTCCTCCCATGCTCTCATCCGAGACACAGTACCATCTAAGATGCTATTGAACTCACACTGAATTTCGCTCATTGAGCTGCTAGACCCGTTCTTCCCTTTTTCCCTCTTACTGCAGACCCCCTGCATTCCACCTCCATTTTCGACCATGTCATCCATGATTCTGATCTAGTCTCCAAACTTTCCTCTTGAAGAAGACTTCTACCAGTCCTTTGTGCAGTCAAGCAGAAAATCTGATACACACTCAATGTGCTGTTGGGTTCTTCCACAAGAATCGCTCCCTTCCTGTTAAAGGATATAAACTCAATGCAGTTTAACTTGTAATGACTTCTATTGTCACCTGATTATCAAAGTCACACTGAGCATGGCTTTGATATTTTAGAACATTTATGACTCAAAGTTCCTTTCATCTTTTAGAACACTTGTGACTCAAATTGACTTTCATGTTTTTAGAACACAAATGCCAGAGGCAGAATGTTCCAAAAGTTCCACATGAACAGGGGGATAAAATAAAAGGTTAAGGAGGACCGTACCATTATATGTACCATTACATTTATTCATGTAAAACAGAAGAAGTTGCTGCTTTGTGTGATTTTTTTTATGTCACTAAATTTTGACTTATTTTCTCATGGTTTACAGTCAGTTTCACAAAATTTAGCTCAGACTCAGATGAAGCAACAAACAAAAAATCATTAAAATGAGAAAGTCTGCACTCGTCTGTTTAACAATGAGAAGAAAAGCCATATTTTTTGTATGTATATAAAAAAAGAATAGGGCCAAGGTCCCTGCTGTAATACAAGTTGCCTATCTTTGTTTTAAGTGGTTAAAAACTGTCATTTTCCTTAATATGATACAAATGTTATAATAAAAACTTTTTAGAGTAAAAAAAAAACCAACAAAAACATTTCCGCCTTAATATCAACTATAGTGAGTTATGGCGTCCTCTGCTATCCACTCCATCAAGCTCCATTAAAGATAGCTAAACGGTATATTCCCCTTTTTTTATTTCTTTATTCCATATATACCTAGAGTGAGATAAAAGAGTTCACTGGATATAAAATCTGATCTGTAAACTTCATTCTTGAACAAAACCAGACGTCACTGCTGCTCAGTGAGGGTGACAATAACAAAAATGGTTACCATGGTTACCTGGCTAACTTTGTCCTTACATTTTTACATAAAGTCAGAGTTAAAGTAAAACTTTTCTTGATGTAGTGTTTACCAACGACATTACTCTGTAAACGTTTGGTTTTAAATAAGTTAAATATGTCTTAACCGGAAGCTACATCCTCGATGCTAAGGAAGTTAGCAATGTGGAATAAAGATGCTCAGTACAGTGTTATCATTGAAATAGTGTCCATTTCAACTGGTGAACTAATATTGATTTCAGTTTACTATGGAAACTGAAGATACTGAAGTCATTATGCATATCTTTATTTCATGTTGTGTATTTTTATTTTTGTTCTGTGTGTTTTGGGAGTAGTCAGCCTTGTGCATCTTTGTTGTCAATTTGTATATTTTTCTATTATTTCATATGTTTTTGTTGTCATATTGTATATTTGTCCTTTATTTTTCATTTAATTGTTGTAATTTTGTATATGTTTTTCTATCATTTTATGAGTTTTTGTTGTCATTTTGTTAATTTTTCAATTATTTTGTGCTTTTTTGTTTTCATTTTTGCATACTTTTTTTATTTAAAAAAATATGTATATTTTCTGTATTTATCCTGGGTGTCTGTAATGTTTTGGATCAACATGTACATTAACAAATGTCACATTTATTACATCACAAGCAAATTCTCTTAAAATAATCCAGAATATTGATTTTTTTATTTAGTAAATAAACCCCATTTCCCTCTATCCTGTTCAAATGTGTCAAACCACAATAATTTAGAGGAAATAACGTTATTAAAGGAAGTTACAAGGGAATGTTAAATGACATTTTTTCATAATTGTGAAAGATAGAGATCAATTGTTTTGTAGCAGAAATTGTTTTTGAAATGATCATAAAAGCTTTGCATCCTCAGTGAAAGGATCATTTGTTTTTTGTTCAGTCAACCTTTGCACATTTAGATTTTTTTTCAATATTTAATATTTACATTTAATATTTAGATTTAACATTTATACATACATTATATTTTATAAGAAATGTAAAAGAATTAAATGTAAGATTTAGATTTAACATTTAATATTCAGATTTAGCATTTAGATTTAACATTTATATTGAAATGTAGCATTTAAATTTAGATTCAGTATTTTGATTTAATACTGACATATTTTTACAGGAAAAGTAAATTTCACAAACACTGCTGGAAACCTGGTCAAAGGCAATATAAATAAATGTTTTTTAAGTATGGTTTGTTGCTAAACTTGCTGCTAAATTTAGTAAAATCTTTACTTTTTTGTCTGTCTGGTTTTTTTTTTTAGTTATTTCCATTTACAAATGTTTTCCTACTTTTTCTATCTGGAGATACGTGTTCTTTGTGGATTTTTGCAAGACGGAAATATGTGAAATACATTTGATATTTGTACTTTTGAAGTACGTGTTGAACTGCTGAAGTCAGCATCTAATTTTAAAATCCAAATAAAAAAACTGAGAGGGATACTTTTCATTATTATATTTTTTTTAATAATGTAAAGCACATTGAATTCCCTACACAAAAACATCTGCCTTGCTTTGCTTTAAGAAGTTTTATTGTGGTGGGAGAATCTGGAGAAAACAACTCAGTCTGCAGTGGATCTTCTCACATTTTGTGCCGAGCTAAACAGCTGAAGAGTTTTTTTTCAAGTAAAACCAGTTTTCACTCCATCTCCCCGTCCTTCGTCTTCTTCTTCTTCTTCTTTGTCCTGTTCCTTCTCTTTCTTGGCTTTTCACTTGTGGTGGCGAGAACTTTTAGTTCAGTGTTTTCCTTCACTAGAAGCTCCATTTCTTGTGTTTTTTTCTCTTTTTCCTCGATCAGAGTGAGATGTTGGGTCTGAAGAACTCCATACTGAGTGTCCCACTCAGCGTCTTTGTTCCCCAAGGTGGAAATCTGTGTCAGGAGCTCACAGTTCTCATTTGTCAGGGCTATAACTTGTCTTGTTGTTTCCTGGCGTTCGTCGGTGAGCTTTTCCTCATGTTCTTTCTGAAGGTCAATCATTCTATCCACTGTGTCTTCCTCCAGAGGAGGAGGAGACAGTGGAACGATCCCATTGTGGATGTTGAACATCCAGTAAAGAGAGAATGTCCTCATCTTTCTTTCCAGCTCAGTGTCTGTTGTCTTCTCCCTTTCTGCTCCATTCAGAGACACATTATCATCAAAGATGCAGTTTAATGCATTCCTAATGTGCTCCAGTCTCCTGTTTCCCTGTTGGAGAGTTTTCTTTAAAGAGAGGATCTCCTGATCTTTCTTCTCCATCTCAATATTCTTCTCCTTCACCCATTCTGCTTCCATCAGGGACACAGTATCCTGATGGGAGATGTTGAACCTACACACTTCACGCTCCATGTTCTCCACTCTACTGTTGGCCTGCTGGAGAGTTATCTTTAAAGAGAAGATCTCCTCATCTTTCTTCTCCAGTTCAGTGTTTATCTTCTCCCATTCACTCTTCATGTTCTCCACTCCACTGTCGGCCTGTTGGAGAGTTTTCTTTAAAGAGAGGATCTCCTCATCTTTCTTCTCCAACTCAGTCTTCATCTTCTTCTCCCATTTTGCTTCTATCTGGGACACAGTATCCTGATGGTTGAGGTTGAGAATACGCACTCCATGCTCAATGTTCTCCAGGTCACTGTCGGCCTGTTGGAGAGCTTTCCTTAAGGAGAAAATCTCCTCATTTTTCTTCTTTCGCTCAATGCTCGTCTTCTTCCCCCATTCTGCCTTCACCTGAGACACAGTATCTTGATGGTCCTGGTTGAGCTTACGCACTCTATGCTCAATGTGCTCCAGGTCACTGTCGGCCTGTTGGAGAGTTTTCTTTAAAGAGAGGGTCTCCTCATCTTTCTTCTCCAGCTCAGTGCTCATCTTCTTCTCCCATGCTCTCATCCGAGACACAGTACCATCTAAGATGCTATTGAACTCACACCTGAATTTCGCTCATTGAGCTGCTAGACCCGTTCTTCCCTTTTTCCCTCTTACTGCAGACCCCCTGCATTCCACCTCCATCTTCAACCATGTCATCCATGATTCTGATTCAGTCTCCAAACTTTCCTCTTGAAGAAGACTTCTACCAGTCCTTTGTGCAGTCAAGCAGAAAATCTGATACACACTTAATGTGCTGTTGGGTTCTTCCACAAGAATCGCTCCCTTCCTGTTAAAGGATATAAACTCAATGCAGTTTAACTTGTAATGGCTTCTATTCTCACTGATTATCAAAGTCACACTGAGCTGGCTTTGATATTTTAGAACATTTATGACTCAAAGTTCCTTTCATCTTTTAGAACACTTGTGACTCAAATTGACTTTCATGTTTTTTAGAACACAAATGCCAGAGGCAGAATGTTCCAAATGTTCCACATGAACAGGGGGATAAAATAAAAGGTTAAGGAGGACCGTACCATTATATGTACCATTACATTTATTCATGTAAAACAGAAGAAGTTGCTGCTTTGTGTGATTTTTTTTATGTCACTAAATTTTGACTAATTTTCTCATGGTTTACAGTCAGTTTCACAAAATTTAGCTACAGACTCAGATGAAGCAACAAACAAAAAATCATTAAAATGAGAAAGTCTGCACTCGTCTGTTTAACAATGAGAAGAAAAGCCATATTTTTTGTATGTATATAAAAAAAGAATAGGGCCAAGGTCCCTGCTGTAATACAAGTTGCCTATCTTTGTTTTAAGTGGTTAAAAACTGTCATTTTTCTTAATATGATACAAATGTTATAATAAAAACTTTTTAGAGTAAAAAAAACCCCAACATAAAAATTTCCACCTCAATATCAACTATAGTGAGTTATGGCGTCCTCTGCTATCCACTCCATCAAGCTCCATTAAAGATAGCTAAACGAATAACTATTTATTAACAAAAATAAAAATGGTATATTCCACTTTTTTTATTTCTTTATTCCATATATACCTAGAGTGAGATAAAAGAGTTCACTGGATATAAAATCTGATCTGTAAACTTCATTCTTGAACAAAACCAGAAGTCACTGCTGCTCAGTGAGGGTGACAATAACAAAAATGGTTACCATGGTTACCTGGCTAACTTTGTCCTTACATTTTTACATAAAGTCAGAGTTAAAGTAAAACTATTTTTGATGTAGTGTTTACCAACGACATTACTCTGTAAACGTTTGGTTTTAAATAAGTTATATATGTCTTAACCGGAAGCTACATCCTCGATGCTAAGGAAGTTAGCAATGTGGAATAAAGATGCTCAGTACAGTGTTATCATTGAAATAGTGTCCATTTCAACTGGTGAACTAATATTGATTTCAGTTTACTATGGAAACTGAAGATACTGAAGTCATTATGCATATCTTTATTTCATGTTGTGTATTTTTATTTTTGTTCTGTGTGTTTTGGGAGTAGTCAGCCTTGTGCTTCTTTGTTGTCAATTTGTATATTTTTCTATTATTTCATATGTTTTTGTTGTCACATTGTATATTTGTCCTTTATTTTTCATTTAATTGTTGTAATTTTGTATATGTTTTTCAATCATTTTATGAGTTTTTGTTGTCATTTTGTTAATTTTTCAATTATTTTGTGCTTTTTTGTTTTCATTTTTGTATACTTTTTTTATTTAAAAAAATATATATATATTTTCTGTATTTATCCTGGGTGTCTGTAATGTTCTGGATCAACATGTACATTAACAAATGTCACATTTATTACATCACAAGCAAATTCTCTAAGAATAATCCAGAATATTGATTTTTTTATTTAGTAAATAAACCCCATTTCCCTCTATCCTGTTCAAATGTGTCAAACCACAATAATTTAGAGGAAATAACGTTATTAAAGGAAGTTACACGGGAATGTTAAATGACATTTTTTCATAATTGTGAAAGATAGAGATCAATTGTCTTTTAGCAGAAATTGTTTTTGAAATGATCTTAAAAGCTTTGCATCCTCAGTGAAAGGATCATTTGTTTTGCACTTGTAGATATTTATTTGGAACTCTGTGTTTTTTGTTCAGTCAACCTTTGCACATTTAGATTTTTTTCAATATTTCATATTTATATTTAATATGTAGATTTAACATTTATACATACATTATATTTTCATAAGAAATGTAAAAGATTTAAATGTAAGATTTAGATTTAAGATTTAATATTCAGATTTAGCATATAGATTTAACATTTATATTGAAATGTAGCATTTAAATTTAGATTCAGTATTTTGATTTAATACTGACATATTTTTACAGGAAAAGAAAAATTCACAAACACTGCTGGAAATCTGGTCAAAGGCAATATAAATAAATGTTTTTTAAGTATGGTTTGTTGCTAAACTTGCTGCTTAATTTAGTAAAATCTTTACTTTTTTGTCTGTCTGTTTTTTTTTTTAGTTATTTCCATTTACAATGTTTTCCTACTTTTTCTATCTGGAGATACGTGTTCTTTGTGGATTTTTGCAAGACGGAAATATGTGAAATACATTTGATATTTGTACTTTTGAAGTACGTGTTGAACTGCTGAAGTCAGCATCTAATTTTAAAATCCAAATAAAAAAACTGAGAGGGATACTTTTCATTATTATATTTTTTTTAATAATGTAAAGCACATTGAATTCCCTACACAAAAACATCTGCCTTGCTTTGCTTTAAGGAAGTTTTATTGTGGTGGGAGAATCTGGAGAAAACAACTCAGTCTGCAGTGGATCTTCTCACATTTTGTGCCGAGCTAAACAGCTGAAGAGTTTTTTTTCAAGTAAAACCAGTTTTCACTCCATCTCCCCGTCCTTCGTCTTCTTCTTCTTCTTCTTTGTCCTGTTCCTTCTCTTTCTTGGCTTTTCACTTGTGGTGGCGAGCACTTTTAGTTCAGCGTTTTCCTTCACTAGAAGCTCCATTTCTTGTGTTTTTTTCTCTTTTTCCTCGATCAGAGTGAGATGTTGGGTCTGAAGAACTCCATACTGAGTGTCCCACTCAGCGTCTTTGTTCCCCAAGGTGGAAATCTGTGTCAGGAGCTCACAGTTCTCATTTGTCAGGGCTATAACTTGTCTTGTTGTTTCCTGGCGTTCGTCGGTGAGCTTTTCCTCATGTTCTTTCTGAAGGTCAATCATTCTATCCACTGTGTCTTCCTCCAGAGGAGGAGACAGTGGAACGATCTCATTGTGATGTTGAACATCCAGTAGAGAGAGAAACTCCTCATCTTTCATTTCCAGCTCAGTGTCTGTTGTCTTCTCCCTTTCTGCTCCATTCAGAGAAACATTATCATCAAAGATGCAGTTTAATGCATTCCTAATGTTCTCCAGTCTCCTGTTTCCCTGTTGGAGAGTTTTCTTTAAAGAAAGGATCTCCTGATCTTTCTTCTCCATCTCAATATTCTTCTCCTTCACCCATTCTGCTTCTATCAGGGACACATTATCCTGATGGTAGATGTTGAGCCTACACACTTCACGCTCCATGTTCTCCACTCTACTGTTGGCCTGCTGGAGAGTTTTCTTTAAAGAAAAGATCTCCTCATCTTTCTTCTCCAGTTCAGTGTTTATCTTCTCCCATTCACTCTTCATGTTCTCCACTCCACTGTCGGACTGTTGGAGAGTTTTCTTTAAAGAGAGTATCTCCTCATCTTTCTTCTCCAGCTCAGTCTTCATCTTCTTCTCCCATTTTGCTTCTATCTGGGACACAGTATCCTGATGGTTGAGGTTGAGAATACGCACTCCATGCTCAATGTTCTCCAGGTCACTGTCGGCCTGTTGGAGAGCTTTCCTTAAAGAGAAAATCTCCTCATTTTTCTTCTTTCGCTCAATGCTCGTCTTCTTCCCCCATTCTGCTTTCACCTGAGACACAGTATCTTGATGGTCCTGGTTGAGCTTACGCACTCTATGCTCAATGTGCTCCAGGTCACTGTCGGCCTGTTGGAGGGTTTTCTTTAAAGTGAGGGTCTCCTCATCTTTCTTCTCCAGCTCAGTGCTCATCTTCTTCTCCCATGCTCTCATCCGAGACACAGTACCATCTAAGATGCTATTGAACTCACACCGAATTTCGCTCATTGAGCTGCTAGACCCGTTCTTCCCTTTTTCCCTCTTACTGCAGACCCCCTGCATTCCACCTCCATCTTCGACCATGTCATCCATGATTCTGATCTAGTCTCCAAACTTTCCTCTTGAAGAAGACTTCTACCAGTCCTTTGTGCAGTCAAGCAGAAAATCTGATACACACTCAATGTGCTGTTGGGTTCTTCCACAAGAATCGCTCCCTTCCTGTTAAAGGATATAAACTCAATGCAGTTTAACTTGTAATGACTTCTATTGTCACTGATTATCAAAGTCACACTGAGCTGGCTTTGATATTTTAGAACATTTATGACTCAAAGTTCCTTTCATCTTTTAGAACACTTGTGACTCAAATTGACTTTCATGTTTTTAGAACACAAATGCCAGAGGCAGAATGTTCCAAATGTTCCACATGAACAGGGGGATAAAATAAAAGGTTAAGGAGGACCGTACCATTATATGTACCATTACATTTATTCATGTAAAACAGAAAAAGTTGCTGCTTTGTGTGATTTTTTTTATGTCACTAAATTTTGACTTATTTTCTCATGGTTTACAGTCAGTTTCACAAAATTTAGCTCAGACTCAGATGAAGCAACAAACAACAAATCATTAAAATGAGAAAGTCTGCACTCGTCTGTTTAACAATGAGAAGAAAAGCCATATTTTTTGTATGTATATAAAAAAAGAACAGGGCCAAGGTCCCTGCTGTAAGACAAGTTGCCTATCTTTGTTTTAAGTGGTTAAAAACTGTCATTTTTCTTAATATGATACAAATGTTATAATAAAAACTTTTTAGAGTAAAAAAAAAACCAACATAAACATTTCCGCCTTAATATCAACTATAGTGAGTTATGGCGTCCTCTGCTATCCACTCCATCAAGCTCCATTAAAGATAGCTAAACGAATAACTATTTAATCACAAAAATAAAAATGGTATATTCCACTTTTTTGATTTCTTTATTCCATATATACCTAGAGTGAGATAAAAGAGTTCACTGGATATAAAATCTGATCTGTAAACTTCATTCTTGAACAAAACCAGAAGTCACTGCTGCTCAGTGAGGGTGACAATAACAAAAATGGTTACCATGGTTACCTGGCTAACTTTGTCCTTACATTTTTATATAAAGTCAGAGTTAAAGTAAAACTATTTTTGATGTAGTGTTTACCAACGACATTACTCTGTAAACGTTTGGTTTTAAATAAGTTAAATATATCTTAACCGGAAGCTACATCCTCGATGCTAAGGAAGTTAGCAATGTGGAATAAAGATGCTCAGTACAGTGTTATCATTGAAATAGTGTCCATTTCAACTGGTGAACTAATATTGATTTCAGTTTACTATGGAAACTGAAGATACTGAAGTCATTATGCATATCTTTATTTCATGTTGTGTATTTTTATTTTTGTTCTGTGTGTTTTGGGAGTAGTCAGCCTTGTGCATCTTTGTTGTCAATTTGCATATTTTTCTATTATTTCATATGTTTTTGTTGTCACATTGTATATTTGTCTTTTATTTATCATTTAATTGTTGTAATTTTGTATATGTTTTTCAATCATTTTATGAGTTTTTGTTGTCATTTTGTTAATTTTTCAATTTTTTTTGTGCTTTTTTGTTTTCATTTTTGCATACTTTTTTTTATTTAAAAAAAATATGTATATTTTTCTGTATTTATCCTGGGTGTCTGTACTGTTTGGATCAACATGTACATTAACAAATGTCACATTTATTACATCACAAGCAAATTCTCTTAAAATAATCCAGAATATTGATTTTTTATTAAGTACAAAAACCCCATTTCCCTCTATCCTGTTCAAATGTGTCAAACCACAATATTTAGAGGAAATAACGTTATTAAGGAAGTTACAAGGGAATGTTTAAATGACATTTTTTCATAATTGTGAACAGATAGAGATCAATTGTTTTGTAGCAGAAATTGTTTTTGAAATGATCATACAAGCTTTGCATCCTCAGTGAAAGGATGATTTGTTTTTTTTGTTTCAGTCAACCTTTGCACATTTAGATTTTTTTTCAATATTTCATATTTACATTTAATATGTAGATTTAACATTTATACATACATTATATTTTCATAAGAAATGTAAAAGATTTAAATGTAAGATTTAGATTTAAGATTTAATATTCAGATTTAACATATAGATTTAACATTTATATTGAAATGTAGCATTTAAATTTAGATTCAGTATTTTGATTTAATACTGACATATTTTTACAGGAAAAGAAAAATTCACAAACACTGCTGGAAATCTGGTCAAAGGCATATAAATAAATGTTTTTTAAGTATGGTTTGTTGCTAAACTTGCTGCTTAATTTAGTAAAATCTTTACTTTTTGTCTGTCTGGTTTTTTTTTTAGTTATTTCCATTTACAAATGTTTTCCTACTTTTTCTATCTGGAGATACGTGTTCTTTGTGGATTTTTGCAAGACGGAAATATGTGAAATACATTTGATATTTGTACTTTTGAAGTACGTGTTGAACTGCTGAAGTCAGCATCTAATTTTAAAATCCAAATAAAAAACTGAGAGGGATACTTTTCATTATTTCATTTTTTTTAATAATGTAAAAACACATTGAATTCCCTACACAAAAACATCTGCCTTGCTTTGCTTTAACAATGGGGAAGTTTTGGAAAACAGTTATCGCCATGTAGAACAAACAAGATGTAGAAGGGCATTTCCGTCACTTTTCACATTGTCGACCAACCAACAACCCTTCAAGAAATTCAACCATTAAAAATGTAACGACAGAGAACAGTAGCGTGAAAGGGTTGTCATTTCCCCTCAGATGTGAGAAGTGTTGCTGCACCTGTATCACTATTATGCAACGTCTCTTCATCACAGGGCTAAGAATAGCAGTTTGGATCAAAGTGAGACTGGAGGAATGTGAGGAGGTAGAAAGGTGGGAGTGCACGGTGACACTGACATCACACACTGTGCTGGAGGGGAACTTTCACTGAGGTATAGCATTGGTAATCACAGACATAATATAAATTATAGAACATAGAGTCAGTACAGTAGCCTCAGTCTTGTGGAAAACTGCACAGAAAATGTATCACAGTCCTTGTCACAGGGCATTTGTTACCAGTTATTTATTTATTCTTTTGTCAATGCAATTGCTAGGCATTGTTTTTCAGCTTTCGGTCAATAATTATCAACTGTAAAGTACAATTCCTGGAGGGCTTCTGTCCTGCATACAAAAAAAGCAAACAAAATGACAGTGACTGACTTTGTAACAGGTTTTCTGAAGACTTTGACTCACTCGTTAAACTCCTGCCAAAACAAGTGCAAATACTTCGATCAGCTGTCGTACCTTTCTGGATTCTAAACTCTATTTTTAAGTATTTTTTCTGAATTGTATGGCATTAATGCTTCTGACAGTTTTGCTAACATTTTAATGGAAACATGTAATTTATGCAAACAAATGTGGATTTGATCGCCATATCGCTCATACTAGGTTTGACGTCAAAACTAATATGTAGTGAGTTCACATTAAATAGTTAGAAAAGTTTAAGTATGAGAGAAATACCAATGTATATTATATCGAGAGATTTGTACGTATGCGCGGTGGGCACACTAGTCATACTCAACGGCCCCATGATGCATTGCGAGCGGAATGTAAATCGTCCTGGGACCGGCTTCAAGCTAAAAATCAAACATTCACTTTTCAAACAAAAGCATCTCTTCTTGTCTTCCATTTGTTTTTGTTTTTAACCCTTTTGTAATATGGCTCTTGCTTAAAGTTAACCAGAAGTTATGTCAGTAGCACAATGTTGGGTCTCCAAATATGGAAGCCCAAAAGAGTGATAATCAAATAAATAAAACATTTTAAATAAATAACAGACAAATATATATATGGTCGATAAATTGTTAAATAAAGTAATATTATTATGAAATACGTTTTATTATTCTTAAATATCTATTCCACAATGGTCTTTTAATAATAATGTCGTTTTTCAGGAGAATATGAAATAAAAAGACCATTGTGGAAATAGACATTTAGAATAATAACACATATTTCATAATAATATTACCTTATTTAACAATTTAATGGCCATATATATATTTGTCTGTTATTTATCAAAATTGTATTTATTTCAAAATGTTGTTTTCATTATTAATTATGACTCTTTTTGGCTTCCATATCCAAAAACCTCCGGAATGTCGGCATGAAATGAGTTTCCGTGAGTTTTATGGATCAAATGTCCACATGTTGATATTCTACTTGGTCACTTTTTCGCTTAAATGTTTTCAGAACTTTAAAAGGTGGAGAATCAACAGAGATATTTCGCCTCAGTGTGTTTCAGAGTTTGGTCGTTGTAAGTTCAAAATGCATCTTGGGAAACTTGGAAGTATACTTCAGTGGGAACGGTCATCATCCTAACCGTACTCATAGGATATAGTAGACAGTATATACTCATTGAGTTTGTAGTGTACAACCTCAAAAATAAAGGTTCCAGAGACGGGGACCCCACTTACCTGAAGGTGGTTGAACACAGACCTGAACATTGAAGAACAGTCATGTGAGACAGGGCCATCTATAAGGGGGAATAAAGGGGAGAGATTTTTTGGGGTCCATCCATAAAGTCGCAAACATGAATCTGTGATAACCACATTTATTTATTTCCTGAATAATATCACTGTTATCCAGGAAGTGTATTATTATTTGCACATAGTATATAGTCATCTTAAAGATTGTAAATCCCTGTTTTAATCAGAAATAAAATGGGTTAAAAGTGACCAAAAATGGTGGAAAAGGTGATGAAATAGGATTTAAAAAACCACAGAAATTGGTTACAATTTGCAAATTAGAGTGGCCAAAAACGGACAAAAAAGTGGTAAAAAAGGGTTCAAAATGTGAATATTGGATTTGAAAATGACAGAAATAGGACAGTGGCAAGAAAAAGTAATGAAAAAACAAAATATGGCAAGTTTGTTGTAGTTTCAGAAAAAGGGTAAAAAATAAGCAAAATGGGCTAAAATTAAAAGTACAAATTATTCCTAGTTTTATGCATGTATCTGGTAACCCCCTCCCAGTGTATCGCAACCCCAAATGGGGTCCTGAACCCAAGGTTGAGAATCTTATAAATTGATTATGGTATTTTTCCCATTGCACACTAGCATTTTATGTAAATATTTTGTACTACAGAACATGTTGCCATTAAGGTCAGCTCACTCCAGCCCCTATAAACCAACACCCTGTAACATTATAGCTTTAGGAAATGTATTCATTCAGTATAAATCTCATTTAGAAAAAAATGTTGAAGCACATAGTAGCAATAAAACAAGAACTGCACCAAAAATTGTTTATTCCAAAAAACTGGAGAAAAATCACAGTTTAATTCCATCTTCCACAAAACTTTGACTGGTCAGCGTACAGTAAGTATCTAGTATCTCAGTGACGTGGGTCCCAGAGCGCAGAGTAAAAGGCCAGCCCACTTCAATCAATGTGTTTCTGAGTAGAAGAAACTTTAAAGTATGAGTCATTCATCATCAGAGGGTGGGGACCCTAGAAAAGATGAAGGATGGGAGGAGGAAGAGGAGGAAGAGAGGAGGGGTGACAACGGAACTGGAATCTTTGCAAATATGAACAGGAATGTGCTTTATATCCGAAATCAGTGGTAATTGTTTATAGTGATTTTTTTTTTTTAGAAAACTCTCTGAGGTTGTTTTTATTCTACACTTTTAATTTCCAAATAGAAATGATTGAATCAACTGTGTCATCAGTTCAAATACCTTTGTGTCCTGTACAGCTCAATGAAAGTCTTAAATGACCCTGATATGAATGTTTTAGGAGTGTCTGAATACTCTCACACTCCAAAAATAAATCATGCAAATTATGCACAAAACAAAGGGAGATTCACGAGGAAACAGCTGCATTGTTACCAAAAATACTACAAAACTGAATATTTTTCATTGGTTATATATATATATATATATATATATATATATATATATATATATATATATATTTTTTTTTTTTTGTATTTTATTTACTTATATATTTATTTATTTATTCTTGCTTTGCCAAATAAGAATTGATTAGTGATGTCAGCATTATTTCAGAATTTTATCAAATTCACTGGTCATCCCACAAATAATGGGTGTGTATCTAATAAAACATCTAACGTTTTAATAAGTGATTCATATTTATTAACAATAAGATTTAGTCTTTTGCTATTTTTTTATTTACTCAGTGCATTTTTTTTACATTGTGCAATTACATGCAGCTCTGCAATCAATAATGTTTTCTCATCTCATCTCATCTCATATCTCATCTCATATCATATCTCATATCTCATCTCTCTCATATCTCATCTCTCATATCTCATCTCAAATCTTATCTCATCTTATCTCTTATATCTTATCTGGACTTTCTCTAACCAGTAACTATATTTCCCACCGTAGGGGGCAGAGTTGAGCTGCTGTCACTGCTGCTCATCTCCATTCATTTCTGTTTCCAAGGGGACATTTGAAGATACTTGAACACATTTATATATTTTATATATATTGCTTGACATCTTTATCCTCAGATATTCAGCTAAAGTGTGTCTCACAGGTTTATTTTTCTTATCACTCAGGGCTGTGTGTGTATGTATACATCTCACTCATAGATTTTCAAGCTCTTTAAAGTAATTTGCTAGTGTAGAGTATCAACAATTTTGGTTCAGGTAGATTTCAGTTATTATTGCATTGGAAACAGAATTATCGTATACCGCGCGCACGCACACGCACACGCACACGCACACGCACACGCGCACACACGCACACACGCACACACGCACACACGCACACACGCACACCACACACGCACACACACACACACACACACACACACACACACTTCTATTTGTTTAACAGCAAGTCTTTTGACACTGTTCTCCTGAATTACCTTCAGCTTGTTATTAGGGGCTCGTGAAGCATTGATCAAACAATTAATTAAGAGAATTTTGTGACACACGGAATTTTGGATTTTCATTTGTTGCCACTTCAAATCATCAAAATTAAATGAAATAAACATTTGAATGCATCAGTCTGTGTGCAATGAATAAATATAATGTACAAGTTACACCTTTTGAATGCAATTACTGAAATAAATCAGGTTTTTCTAAATATTCTAATTTACTGGCTTTTACCTGTTATATATATATATATATATATACATATATATTATTGTCTTAAGTTATTTTAAAGCAAACTTAAAATTCTCTTTATATAGAAAAAATAAATCATAAATGAGGACAGAAGGACATGGTATATTATCTAGATCAGGTGAACTGAATGGTGCTTTGAAAAGTTCCTTCTGTCAACCAATGCGTTTGCATGAAAACTCAGCAAAGCTTGTCCATGGCTGTCAATTCCTGATCACATCACAATGGTTTCCCAGCATGTCCCATTGCATTTGCTGACATTCACTGTGCAGAATGGACCATGTGACATTATCAATAGCACTGATTATAGGTGGCCCGTTATTCCCCCATGTGAAGTTCCATTGTTTTAGTCTGAGACAGGTCAGACATGGAAGGTGGAAGAAATCAATGGAGTTTCACGTCTCCCCTTTTCATTATGAATTTCCAGTGGTTTTTCCCATTCATGTTTTATCTGCTGCACTGAGGAGCCATTGGATTTCCCTTCCCTGAGCTGGTTGACATTTATTTTACAAACACTTGACATTTGGAGATGGGCTCCCCGTGTGAGAGCTGCATGCACACACATTTCCAACCCAGTCTTCACACACAAACACTCATAAAGACACACACACACACACACACACACACGCAAAGCCACTGAGCCATTAGCAGCCTTTGTGCAGAGCAGCAGGATGGTCTGGAGTCTGACGTAGTTTGGTTGGAGATTGATGGAGCCTTCAGCGGCTGATGATCGCAACTTTGTTCTGGGATGTTGGACATTTTCCTTCCACTAATAAATCTATCAACTCTGGCTTTATATGTTTTATTTAAGTGCAAACATCTAAAATATAAATGACGCCTGAATATAATACGATACGTTTAAACATCTTCATTTGACCTCCAAAGTATATCTACGCTATGTCAAACATGTGACTATAGAGAACCAACACTCTGGCAACTGGTGGCCTGGCGCCAAATGCAGCCCTCGGCTTAACTTTGTGCAGCTGTTCAAGTCAATGCACAAAATGACTCCCAGAACACACAAAATGACAGAAAAATTCACAAAAGTACACAAAAATGTACAAAAGAACTGCGAAATATCACAAATGACTTCAGAAACACAAAATGACAAAATGATACATAAAAGGACATCAAAATAGATAAAAGAGCAACAAGATTACACAGAAACACTGCAAAACTAATAAAAACACACAAAATGATTGAAAAGTATACCAAAATATCAGAAACACAACAAAAACAGAAATTATATCTATATTGCAATTTAAAATATGCAAAATGATAAAATAATACACAAAAGGTCAACAAAAACACACAAAAACAGGAAATATAAAAGGACAACAAGAGTGTACAAAAGAACATCAAAATTACACAAAAAGATTCCCAAAATGATGACAAAAACATATAAAATGATTGAAAAATATAGGAAATTAGCCTAGAAACACAGAAAAAACAAAAAAAAAAACAACATAAGTGAAAAGTATACCAAACGACACCAAATAACCCCACAAAATGAGAGTAAAAATACACACAAAAACAAACAAAAATACCATAATAATGTTCATTATTCTAAATGCAGATATGAATTCTCGATCTGTTGCCCCTTGGATCAGACTATCACATTTTCTTGGCCCCCACTGTGATCAAAGTTGCCCATCTCTGATCTAACAAACACTGTATTGGCTCATCACTCATCCAGCTGCCAACAATCCACCCTCACACTGAGATCCTTTCCTTTCCTTCTGTTTCATCATCCATCCAGCCCAACATGCCTCCTGTGAAGCCCCGCCCACCCACACATCCTCCACTTCTTCACCTGGTTCCTTCGCAATCTGAAAATGGAATCAACTATTCCTTACATCAATCTTCATCCAACTTGAAACCTCAAGGGCTGCTCATACACACGCACACACACACACACACACACACACACAGGTGGAGCTGGCGTGCTCCATCTGCTCCCATCATAAGAGGGTGAGTCTAATGACTCACTGACTCAGTTGGTGGTGTGATAAACATACATTTTCCTCATGTTCATTTGATGCTTCAACTACTTTAAAAATACATTTCTATCTCTTATTGATTCCAAAGGAGAACCTCTGAACCTTCGTATGTGTTTATAATGTTAGGATAAAATAATACAATGGGGAAATATGGTTGTCACGGCAGCATCTGTAGTTATAAATACAGTGAAACCAGTTGGAATATTTTTATATACACGTTAAAACACTAATCTGAGGTCTTTCTTATCTGCACATGTATTCTATCCAACGTGTTTCTCATCCTGTTCTTATCTGTCAACATGATGACATCACAGATTGCGAAACTCTGACACAATTTTTCAATTCAAATCCCGACGACTTGTGAATATTATTTAAAAGTATCCTATCAAGCATCTTTTCTGGTTAACCAAATCTAAAACCACATCAAACATTAAAAAGGAAGGATGGACCTGAAAGGAAAAAATAAAAAAACAGCCACAGACGGTTTCTTTGGAGCCTCACATGTTTCCGTCTTTAATTTATTCCTCAGGGGTATTTTCATATCTGAAAGAGCAGAGATCCCAGTGGCTTCACTTTGTGTCGTTGCCTGTGAATGCTGAGCTGTGATCAGTTTTCTCATTGAGATGCAGATGAAGGACGAACCTGCTTCAGGCTTATACTGAGGCTTTGGTTTGTTTGTTTTCATCTTCCAATGATTTCAGCTCATCCTCCAGAACAGAGCTGGTTACAATCATCCTTCTGTCACTGCCACTCCTCTATACAGGCCTTCTAATGCACTGGTAATAAGGTTGAATATACATTTTTGTTGTAGTTTTTGATGACTATATTCTTTCAGGTGACAATAATGAAACTATGACTGGAAAAAAAAGTACATGTGAGCAAAAAGTGTATCAAAATGTATTGACATTTTTGTTAAATACACTATAACATTCACATTGGATACGTTTACATGAGGGTTTTAATTCCCCTTTAATTCAGAATAAAAGTTCAATCCTAGGTCTTTAAAAAGATTAAAAATGAAAACACCTAAATCCAAATAGAAATGGCCTTTCAATTTGAAGTAAGTGGCTGGTTTATTCTGATTTTAATTCCGAATTGAATAATTCCATGATCTTGTATAAGTTCATTCCGCTTTAAATTAATTCTGACCGTTCTGCGCATGCTCGTCCTGTCGCAATGACGCTCTTCTGACGACATAATCCAAGATGGCCGCCTGAAGCAAGCGTTGGACTCGAGCTGAGACTATGTATTTACTAAGAGCTTTAGAAGACATGGATATAATGAAAAGAGTGGATGAACAGAAGCATAAACATGCGGACATTCACGGACATAATACATAATGAACAACAATAATAGAATTGAAGCTGCTGCGCAGATATGGTCGGGGCCAGGCCATTTTAGGTAAAAAAAAAAACAGCAGTTGTTAGCGTTTAAAGGCAGATTTCAAACTTATGTCAAAATTCAGTTATTAAATACATTTATAAAAAAAACATATATTGCATCTACAAAGCTGAAATATAAAAATGCTAATTGATATTGCATTTACAATGCTGTAAAAAAATTTTTTGTGAACATTGAAAAAGCTAAAATTTGCAAGTATATATTTTAAAAAGTCAAACATTTTGAAGCAGTGTATGCTAAAATTTCAATGAATCAAAAGGTTTGGTGTCATTTGAGCAAAACGGTCAAATTAGATAAGTTTTACAAGTTTTTACAGTTTAAAAAAAACAGTGATGGACTTCATAATTTGCAATTCATATTGGTATTGGGGCTATATTTTGGTAAAAGCTGCAAATCTGTAGAATTTTAAAATTTTTGAAATTTAGAATCTTGCAGTCGCGCCACCTTTTTTAGCTGAGGCGATCTAGCATGGGACTGGACCTTTGTACAAAAATCGGTGATTGTTCACATGTGGTGAGTATGATTTCCTCTGAAGAATAAGAAGAACATGCAGGATAACAATGGGTTCCTGGTAGCTTGAGCTGTCTGGCCCCTAAACAGAAAATTCTTAGATTTAAACTTGTTGCTATAGTGCCGGTAATATTTTTGTTTATGGTTTCTGACCCCATTACACATATGGATCACTTTATTTTGAGTATCTTATTCAGGGAGATGCAACCATTCTTGTGCACAGGCTGCACTTTGGTCTTCAATCCCATTTTGTGATGTCAATTTTGTGCAAAAGAAGGACGTAAATCATTTTGTGAGCCTTTGAGGAAGAGAACATATGCCCTCTTTTAAAGATAAGTCATTTTGTGGCTTACACACACCATTACACTGGCACAATGAGAGCCCTCGGGGCCTCATACTCAACCCATACATGGGAAATGAGTCCTGCAGAGGCCTGACTTACATGTTACACTCTATTTGTTAAGATGCTTTGTTGTGCTTCAGATCTCATTCACCAAGGGACAAGGCAGATACTGCAGGGAAAGTATTTTTGAAATCAGATCACATTTGTTGTGTATTTGCTACATGTCAGACATAGTCTGAGAAGATATTAAGAAAGGTTATAAAACTAAATGTGAGCAACCACTGCAACTTTTGAGTCACTTACCATAATATGACAAAAAAGAGCCGTTTCTGGCTATATGTGGAACGTGCAATTGCATAGGACCCGAAAGCCACTGGGGGAGGGGGCCCAAAGCAGAATCCAAGGCCTCATTTTAGGAGAATGCAAGTTACCTGCATTTTTCCGAACATGCTGTAAAATACATCTAGGACATAAGAATGAATGTTTTTTATGCAAAGTTAGATAAACACTAAATATATGATTTATTATGTTTTCCTTGTATTCTCCTTGGGTGGTGGATTTTTAAAGATGGGTGGTTTTACTTCCTTTTATTTGACATTCCTTGCAAGGGTAGGCGATTTTCTCCAGATACACTTTTTAAGTTTTTGGGTGAAATTGTCTTTATGTCCTGACAGAAATGAAGATCTTATGTGCTCTGAAAAGGAACAAAGAAAAAACTGTAGCAGCTGTGAATCTGTAATAACTTCGACCAATGGAAAAACCAATCACGTCTCCCTGTCTCCCTGCTCGTTCTCGATCCCTCACATGCACGAGCTCACACTGACAGAGTTAAAACAGAGTTTTTGGTCACGTTTTTTTACATATATAATGGTAAAGTTTATGGTTTACTTACTGCTGAATGAGACAATGAGACAATGACGTTTCTACACAATACAAGAGATGAGCTGAGCTCCTCTTCTGCAGCAGCTGTGCGCATGCATGTGAGTGAGACGGAGCACGGTGGGAGGGGGGAGGGGGGGTAAAGGCGGAGCCAACGGGAAGGCTACGTTCAAAATCATGCTAGGTTTTGAAAATCGCCTACCCTACCTTTAAATAAGATGTGATTGCAAGTGAGAAAAGATAAAGAAAGGGGAGTGAACTGCTGCAAAAGCTGCGTTGCCAGGTTGGGTTTTGAGTTTCCAAAGGAGGCGGCGTAGACTAGATAAATCACATTTTGATGGAGTTTAGACAGTTGATGGTAGAACCAACAGTTATATCTGGAAACTTAGGGGGTCGTTAGAGGCCTTCAAGAAACAAAGATATTTTTTGAACAATTTGAGCATATTTTTGCTTATTTTGACCATTGTTCTGCATCTTCACCAAACTTGCCATATTCTTAACTATTTTCATCACTTTTTCTTGGCATATGTTGCTCATTTTAATGTATTTTGTGACATTACACTCCCATTTCTCCATCAAAATTGCCTTTTCTGGCACATCCCCCCCCCCCCCCCCCCCCTCCCCACCCCATCCCCCCCCCCCCACTTTCAAGATATTTTCATCAGCACTTATCACCAATTTTCCTACCAAATGTTGTTTATGTTTACCCATTATTGTCACTTTTAAACTATATCCAACATTTTTTTTTAGCCAATTTAACCACATTTATGATATGTCATGGCCATTATTTTCCTGTTTAAACTAAACTTCTGAAGATTATCTGCCAGAAAACAGCTGTTAGTTTAGGAGTAAATGTATACAGTTTGGATTGTGAAAATAATTTAATGTTAAAAAAAAATTATAATTTCAGGAAACATTTTTTTTTCATTTAGATTTGAGGATGTGGTGCACCCTATACCATGGAAAATACAGTAGGTATAAATAATGAACCTGAGACACAGGTTGTAAATGAGCTGTATGAAACCTTACACTAATTAAACATTTAAAAACAGTAGTTGTATTTTAATTGGCAGACACTTTAATAATTCCCAATGGGATTTGTTTTTTTGTTTTTCATTATGGCAGCACAGAAACAGATACTCAGATATTGGAATCAATACAATAAATACAAGTTAAACCCCCACACAATAGCAGTGCAAAAAGAACAGTATTGGCTTGAAACATGTAGCTTAGCAAAAAGAACTGATCAAAACAGGAAAACCTTGTGTGTTTCAACACTAAAGAGCAGAATAGACATGTTGCTAAAAGACAAAGGGTTAAAACACAATAAAAATGTACACATGAAACCAAATCTTTTCTTGCTCTCAACGAAGGTGGACGCTTCCTTCTCTGCTCCCTCCCTGCCTTATCTGCCCTGCTGCTGCTTGTTTTGTCTGTGCTGTCTTCTTGTCAGAATCTAATAATGGCCTCTCTCTACATCTTTATCCAAAAACCAAAATTATGGACTTGATCAGCTGGTCTCTCAATGCAATCAACCACATTTTTTCCACGTGCAGAGGCGAGCCCGCCTGTCCTGGCGGAACGTTTGCGGCGGGATACGCGATGGACTCGTGGGAGAAGTGGAGTCGTGTATCTGTCCATCCTTTCCGTTGAGGACGTGAAAGACATTTACATGATTGGAATTATGGTAGCGGGTATGCTGCTGATTGGAGCTGGCAGTATTCTGACCTATTGCAGTCCAGATTATGTCGGCAGCTGTTTTGGGAAGGCTGCCAGTCATTTCTGGTGGATAGGGTAGGGCTCTCAACACTCAGACTGATGCGATGAACAAACTCAAAAGTAAGCAGGATGCCTCGTGTGTTGGTGCGTGTGATCTTCGCACCAACTGTCAAGTTAAATTCCTTGTGCTGTTTTTAAGCTAGGTGGCTTAGTGGTTAGCACGTCTGCCTCACAGCAAGAAGGTCCTGGGTTCAAGCCCTGGGGTGGACACTTGGGTTCTTTCTTTCTGTGTGGAGTTTACATGTTCTCCCCGTGCTGCGTGGGTTTCCTCCGGGTACTCCGGCTTCCTCCCACAATCCAAAAACATGACTGTGTCTCTAAATTGCCCATAGGAGTGAATGAGAGAGTGAATGGTTGTCTGTGTCTCTGTTGCCCTGTGATGGACTGGTGCCCTGTCCAGGGTGTACCCCCGCCAAGCGCCCTATGAGAGCCGGAGATTGGCACCGGCAGACCCCCGTGACCCTGTTAAACGGGAATAAGCGGGTAAGAAAATGGATGGATGGATGTTTTTAAGCTGTACCTGATGAATAAAATCATTTCGGATTCTGATTCTAAACTACTCATTATGTCACAATGGTTTGTTTTGTAGAAGTAAAGATATTAAAATTAAACCAAACATAGAATGTTGACGGTAATGTCAACCAAAATCTGCACAGAGTTTAAGTCACACATGCATTTCTTTTGTTGTATTTCCCTTTTGAAACGAGGGTTCAGGGGCCATAACCACCTTTTTGACCTTTGACCTCATATGTGTATAATACTGCTGATCTGTCCGTGACTCTGCAACAGTAAAGATAACAACAATGACAACAGATTGTTCCATCGGCTCCCGTTTAAAAGAAACACAAACACAACTGCACTCATGCACGCACACGCACACACCATCCCCCCAAGTCATCATTCCTGGATCAGTATGACTTCATCTGCCCTCGCGTTCAAATCTCTTCCATATTTTGAGAATGAATGAGAGAGACGATTAGTGAGCGTAAGCCACATTGTGTGTGTGTGTGTGTGTGTGTGCGTGTGTATGTGTGTGTGGTGTGTGCAGTGATACAGCTGAAGCTGAAGCCTTGCTGTCTGCCAGGATGTGTAGCTTTAACTTGTCCTGAGCTGCTGCAGGACAAACAACACATAACAAAAACCCCAACAAAGACACAAAAAACCGCAAACATGAGCTTTTCAAAATAAACTGCTTTTTTAGTAACTCCACATTAGTTTTTTTTTTTATTGCTTTAGCTTTGTATATTTTAATTCTACCCATTTTCATATGCCTATAAAATAATTAGTAACCAAAAGTAATGAAACAGTTAACAACATGTAAATGGATTTACATTTATTAATTTTTTTGTTATAAAATTTTATGCTGGTTATAAAGGGTAACATAAAGTATAAAACCCAAAGAAACACTAATTTGGACAAAAATTCTTTGAAGAAAAAACAGAGACGTGTCTGGTGACGATCTGCTATTATTGGTTGGGTGTTTGGTGGAGTCGACACAACTGAACAATACAAAAATGTTAAACCAGCCAAGACACAAAATGTTTCATTTTTAAGTCCCGCCTCCCCTTTTTAGGTATTTTTTTTACATTTTTTGAATTTGAATTTTTTCATTTTTCCCCCCAGTTTTTTTCTTTTTGAAAATGCTGTTCAGGCTAGGAATATTAGATGAAGAATTGTCAACTCCAAAGACCAGACACCAGGTAAAATAAATCAAAGTTCACAGTGAAATGTATGCAGAGGGAAAACTGAGAAATACAGGTTATAAGGGAGTCTGAATATAAACTCTTTACTTTCTTAAACTGGTTAACTTTGCTGTCATGGATCTCTTGTGCACTTCTTCTTTCTTTCTTTATTTTTTTAATAAAAAAAAAAAAAAAAAAAAAAAAAAATTGGTCCACTACATTTTAGCCATATTTGCTTTATGTTACAATTCCTTGTGTGAAATGTCGTAGAAAAATAAAGTTTGATTGATAAATGAATACACGTATTGCCTCACAACTAGAAAATACTATATTCTTTAGCACATTTCATATGCAAGGCAGTTCAATGTGCTTTACATGAATTAAGGTGCAACACTTTTACAAAACAATAAAATAATACGCCAAAAAATCCCCATCTCAGTCATGAGCAGAAGGAAAGAAAAGCTTTTAAGTGTGATTTAATAATGTTCAGATTGGACGCTGGCTTCAGCTCTGTTGGTAGTTTCTTCCATTTCTTTGCAGCTTAACAACTAAAAGCTACTAACTGACCTGTGTTTATAGATCTGAGAGACCTGCTGCGTTCATACCAGATTAACATCTCAAACTAACCTAAGTTAGATACTCACCAATCCAGCTTTCGGTGGACATTGTGTCTAACAGGTCCTAATTAGACTCTGTCTCATGTTTTTGTCTCTGCACTGACAAAAACTTCTTCTTTGGTTCAGATGTGAGAATAGTCCAACCGTCGAGTCGCTCTCTCTAACAAACACTTTCAACTGTGCTAAATTGTCCCCAGAGGCTGGAACAAAATGACACTTGATATACGGAGCAGCAACAGACTTATAATAATGTTTGTTTGTTTTTAGCTTGGCTACAGATGATGAAACATGCACAAAGACAAACTTCCAGACACAAATCAGTCTATTTGAATTCAGCTAATTCCTCAATACTCAAATGCATGAATGCACAGAGAGGAAATTATCTATGATCAACAGTCATGGGCGATAGTATTGTCACAACTGGAGGTTTTCCAGAAAATACTGCATTTCTCCCAGAAATTGTTGCAATAACAAATAGTTTTGGTATACACGTGTTAATGTCCTTCATGTGCATTGAAAAAACACAAAAGGGCAAATGAAAAAGCCAAAATGTACATCATTTTATACAAAAGCTCAAAAAATGGACCTGACAAAACTGTTGACACGTAAAACTGTGAATAAATCATTTAATTTCAAACAAGTGGTGAAATGGGATTTGAAAAACCACAGAAATTGGTTAAAAGCTGCAAGTTAGAGTGGCCAAAAACTGACAGAAAAAGGTTTCAAAGTGTCAATATTGCCTTAAAAGTGGCAAAAAAATATAAGAACAATTAGTTTAAATTGGCAGATAACGGGTATGACTAATCGCAAATGTGGTTTAATTGGCAAAATAAGCTTGAAATATGGTGAAAAGAGGTTAAAGGTAACAATAAAGGTTCAAAAATTTGTGACATTAGGTCTGAAAAGTGGTGGAAAGGGTTTATAAGTGCCGAAAACGTGGAAAAAATGTGCAAAAAAGGCATCCATTGTTGTATGAATCTGTGATAATCATTTATTTATCTCTCTGAAAAATATCCACTGCTATGCTATCCAGGAAGTTTATTATTATTTGCGCCCTAGTATACAGTCCTCTTCATGTAAATCCTTGATTTAATCAGAAATAAAATGGCTTAAAAGTGACAAACAATGATGGAAAAGGTGGTGAAATGGGATTTCAAAAACCACAGAATTTGGTAAAAAGTTGCAAATAGTGTGGCCAAAACCGGACTGAAAAAGTGATCAAAAGGGTTCAAAGTGTAAATATTGGAACATTTAGTTTAAACTGGCAAATAATGGGCATGACAAATAATGAATGTGGTTAAATTGGCAAAAAAAAAGCATGAAATATGATGAAAAAGGTCAAAGGTGACATATAGTGCCAACATATCTGACATTAGGTGGAAAAAGTTGTGGAAAGGGTTTATAAGTGCTGAAAATGTCTTGAAAGTGGAAAAAAATGTGCAGAGGAGACGTTGAAATATGATGGAGAAGTAGCAAATGGAGCAAAAATTCATTAACATGAGCAAAAATGGCATGAAAATGTGATAACAATAGGTTAAAAATATGGCAAGTTTGGTGTAGTTGCAGAAAAGGGTAAAAAATAAGCAAAAAATGGGCTTGAACTGTTCAAAATAAATTCCAAGTTTCTTGAAGGCGTGTCTCGTGACCCCAGGGTTGAGAACCTCTGCCTTAGTGAGTGAATAAAAACATTTCTGGTTGTAGTTGATGTTCATAGGTTTGGATGTAGCTAACAGTTAGAAGATCTGGTGGAGGACGTTACTTTCACAATCTGCTGTTACCACGTTCACATCCAGTGTTAACCTTTATCAAGCATCCATATCCCTAGAGGCTCAATAGGTGCTGCACGTTTGATGCTGCTTGCCCTTTAAGAAGTGCCACAGACAGAGTGCGATGCCTGTAATGTTATGTGATGATAAAGTATTCGGTTAATGCATTTTTTGTGCAAAAACAAACACTTCTATGTCGTACTCACGTGACTGTCACGGGGGTCTGCTGGGGCCTATCTCCAGCTCACCCTGGACAGAGCGCCAGTACTTGTACTTGTACGAGTAAATTTCGAAATCAGTAATTTTACTTAAGTATGCATGTTTTAAAAGAAGTGAAGTAATTTATTACATTTCTACACCCAACCGTGACTTAATAAATTATAATTTTTTGTTATAAAATGATCAACGGACACTGTGAAACTACAAAACATGAAACTACCAAACAACAATTAAATGCATCACATCATAGCCGACCAATCAGATTTAACGTAATGTACGGTACTAAAACAGCATGGAATGGAAGTTATTTTCTCAATTTTAGGAGTCAAACTTGAGGTTTGTATTGTTCTAATGTCTGTTATTCCTGGTAAACCACTGGCGGATTCTTTTCCATAGAGGATTCTTTTTAGCGTGGCTGGACCGCTCTTCTTCTAATTCCACATCTTTGGCATTCAGTTGGTTCTGTGCTTCTACCAGGGCGTTCTCCCTCACTTTTTACTTTTTTGGGACATGAAAATACAGGCTATACTTTTTGTCATCAGAATACGTGTTAAACTAAAGCTACAGAATACACAAACCTTTACACAAATTATGAAGTACAATTGAATTTGCCACACAACTTAGAAATATACAAAACTTTACTCAATGAAAAATGTTTTGGCGTGAATGTGTAGCTACAAGTCCAAAGCACTATGAACTACATGGCCAGTATAAAAGCATCAGAATTATTCACTTTTGTTGGAATTCTGTGGAAAAAATTCTGAATTCTGAATTTAAAGTCAGAAAAATGTCAGATTTTTAATGTTAAAGTCAGACTTCTCACTTTAAAGTTGGAATTCTGAGAAAATTGTCAGAATTCTTAATTTAAAGTCAGAATTCTTGAATAAAAATGTTACTATACTATGATTTTCATGGTCTGACCCAACTTAATAACTCAGTTCAACACATCAATTATTTTTATAAACATTTTGTTTATTCATTTGTTCATTCATCTTTTTCTGAAATAAATGTTTCTTCCTGCATTCAAAGGAGAAAATAAATGTAGCTATACTTAGAGCCTGAGAATTGTTTTTAAAATTGAATTGAATTGATTATTTTATTTTAAAAAGAATTATACACTTTGACAAACCTTTTTTTTTTAATCTACAGATTTATTTTTATGGAAAATAAATCAACTTCCAACTGTGCAATATTTTGTCTATCTTTTTTAAGTTCATACATGAGCCGTGGCAAGATTAATTACCAAAAGTAAACGTGGTGGTGAAAGTAACTAGTAACTTTTACTTTGAGTATTATTTCATTGAGCTGCTTTTTATTTGGACTTGAGTATTTTATGTAGGATTTACTTGTACTTGAGTACAATTTCAATCAAATAACAGTACTTCTATGTTATATGTTGTATATACCATACAATTTGTCTTAAACATTAGCGTAGCATACCTCCATTAACTAAATCCAATCAAAATCAAACTGTTGTAGACCTGGAAATCATCCCAGCACAAGTTTTACATACAGTGACGTCTGGTGTGTGGATTTTTCCAATAAAAGCATGAGGAAAAGTCAATCTGTGTGGATGCCCTGACATCAAATTTTATCTGATGTGTAACTGATATCACTGCTCTGTAACCCGCAGGACAACCATCCATCTCTGAGAACATGTCACTGCAGCTTAACGTCACCACCATTGGGACACTACTGGTGTGTGTGTGTGTGTGTGTGTGTGTGTGTGTGTGCGTGTGTGTGTGGCTGGGGAATGACGAGCTGATGGCAAATTCTTTCAATGATCTGCCAGAGATGATTTTAAAATGTGTGTCAGAGACAGCGTGTTGTCTGTAATTGCTGCTCGCGATCCATATTGTTATTTTTAATGGCGACCGATTGATCAGACAATCATGACTGAGACCTGATAGCAATTGTGTAGTAACTTTGATGTCGCTGATATTTCATTAGACAGGCATGGGTATGCTAACGATGTGCTAATGAAATAGGCAATATGGTTATACGTTCACACTGCAGGCAAATGTGCGGAAGCGGTATGAGGCCAATTTTGATGGAGAAAATAATTGTGGCCAAATCGAGATTAAAGTCGAAAACACAAGATTAAAATTGAAATTTATAAAATAAACTCAAAAAATATCGTGATAAAAGTCGATGGTTCGCTAATAAAGTCAAATCTAAGGAAGCAGACTAGGGCCAATTCAGTTCCTCAATAGCCACAGATGGACTGGATGATCCACTTCTACCAAACTTGACTGGTTTTTCCTAATGAACAGATTAAGTTTTTGGCCATATCTCTTCAAACTCCTTAAAAAGATGACAACGTTGTGTTTTGAGCTAAAAAATAAAGAATGTCTTTGTTACTAAACTCAACTTTGACGTATAATTTAACGCATTCATTGATACACAGCATTTTGTAAGGGGCCAGGATGAATTGGCCCTTGTCAGACTTTATTCTTGACATTTTGACTTACTAATGACTAGTCTGAAGTTTTTTCAGGGCTATATAGATGTAGATGATAAATGCCTTTATTGTATGATATCTGTGGTCACACCCTCAATGGCCGTAAAGGAGTTTTTGTAGATGTAAACAAGAGTTCCATGAATCAGTGATTGATTTGCTCAACCTCGAAGAATCCGTGTACCCTTCATTCTTTGGTTAGTCCGCTTTAAAACCAAGTCAAAATAACAAATAACAGTGTGGTTATTTTGTTTTACTGTTTTAAAAACCAAAACAGAAATACAGAAAAACCAAAAACCAGATAAGCAGCGTTTTTCAGTTTTTTTTTTTTTGGGGGGTGGGGGTTAAACTTATTCTGTTTGTGTGATATTTGGATATTTACAGGGATATTAAAGTCCGCTGCACCTCGTTTCCCTCCCCAGGTGCTGGACCAGGTTTCCACACACGATAGGACTGTTTAGGATTTATTTCATGATGACAATGTTTTAGCTCGTAGAAGGCTGCTCAGCTTTTTTAGAAATATTACAGCAGCCTTCAACACACACACGGAAGTTGATCACAAGAAACGAGGAGCACAAGTAAATTCATTACACCACCTCTGGTTCCACATATCATGTGCATAGTTTCATATCATCCTTTTTTGTGGTTTTGATATATTTATGTATTAATAATGTTTCAACAAACCAGTAATGTGACTTATGCGTTGCTTCTTTTCATGCAAAAATCCGCCCAGACACCAGTTTATCTGGATACTATTTGGACCGTAACACTGATCGATAAAGTTGGCAGGTATTCACAAATTCGGACTTTCAGCATCAATAACTCTTTAATAAAACGTCATTGACATATAAATTACGCCTCTGCCATCAGTATAAGGTGGATGACATGATACAAGATCATTTTTTATCGAACACAGCAGAGTAAAGTCCGTCTGTCGGTCGTTCTGTGGCTAGATTAAAACATGAACCTCGTTTCCCAATAAATATTCAAATATCACACAAAAAACCATTTTTACTTGGTTTTGAAATGAAATAACCAAAGAACGAAGGGTACACGGATTCTGAAGTGTGTCTCTGTGTAGTGAACCTGAATTTTGAATATTGAATTTTTGAAACAGTGTATTCAATTTCAAGTTGATTCTTTCAAATTCAGTTTCTAGTGGCACAAATCTCAGCCCATAGATAACCAAGTGTCTTACGGCAGCAAGCATATAATTGGCTAACATACTACAGATTATTTTCCCTCAGGTTTGTTCACCACAATGCTAATTAGTGTGCTAAAGAGATGCGTTGGCATGGCAACGTGCTATTGTCTAAGAATTCACGTTTAGAATCGCAAGGTCCCCGATGGCAAAAGCATCTGCCAATTACATTCATTTTTATTCAGTGTAAATGTCACATTTAGAGCAATGCTGATGCTAGTATATCAGCAGTGTGCATGAGAGGATTTAAAGTCTTCCTAAAAGGATTCTGACAGTGGAACAGCTGCTATACGTGCAGCTAATAGCTAGCTACCAATCAATGATTGGTCCATCGGGGATAGGAATCGTGTTAAAGTGATCTGTCAATCTGGAAAATTGCAGATATCAAACAGGAAAGATGATAAATGAGTTTTTCTGGTCATCCAAGAGCTACGTATAGTCCTTCCTACAGCCATTATGTTGAAGCCTTAAGTAGTCAGTAATAGTAGTTATTCCATAAAAGTATTTTGTGTTAAAGTAATATTTTTACAAATTATTTTAAATTCTTAATTTCAATATATTTTCTCACCCCTGTGCTTCAAAAGAGCATTAAAAGTACATTTTGGAATAATTTCATACCTTAGAACAGGGGTTCTTAACCTTGGGAAAATGGGGTCGCCAGATGCTTTCACAAAACTAAGAATATTCTTTGAACATTTTTAACCTATTTATGCTCATTTTAATCCTTTTTCTGCAACTACAATACACCAAACTTGCCACATTTTAACCTATTTTCATCACTTTTTTTTGCCATATTTTTGCTTCTTTTAATGCATTTTTGCAACATTACTCGCATTTCTGCCACTGTTCCATTAAAGTTCTATGCCTTTTCTGCTTTTTTTTTTTTAAAACTTTCAAGACATTTTCCGCGCTTATAAACCGTTAACCCTTTCCACCACTTTTTCCACCGAATGTCACATATATGTCAACCCATTATCGTCACTTTTAACCTCTTTTCACCATATTTCATGTTTAATTTTGCCAATTTAACCACATTCATGATTTCTCATGCCCATTACTGTATTTGCCAGTTTAAACTAATTGTTCCTACTTTTTCCTGCCACTTTTAAGCCAATATTAACACTTTGAACCCTTTTTACCACTTTCTTTCTGTCAGTTTTTGCCCACTCTAATTTGCAAATTTTAACCAATTTTTGTGGTTTTTAAAATCACCTTTCACCAATTTTTCACCATTTTTGGTCACTTTTAACCCATTTCATTTCTGAATAAAACAATGTGGATATTATTCAGATAAAAAAATAAATGAAGTTATCACAGATTCATAGAACAATAGACCATCATTTTTATCTCTTTCTGTCTAATATAGTTATTTCTTCCTTATGGAGGGCTGGTGATGGTCACAATTATGCAATTAAATAACTATTTGTTTAATTGAAATAATAAAACATGCAGAGCCTTAATAGAAAATTGCACAATATTCAGTTATGACCTTCGACAGCATGTGCAGACAAGGTAAAAAAAAAAGTTTTAAAAAATAAAACAAAATTAAATAAATACATAAAAAAATATGCTTATAAAAATTGTCACCGTACTGGTTCAATAGATTACAGCCTACAACACTATATGCACAACAGTTTAAAGTTACACTTCAGCACAACCAAAAAATCTGATTTCAAACCACTCCTTCCATTGCCCTACCCCAACTCCCTCTTCCTTGTCCCAGGTGTAAAAATCCCTTTTTTATATCCTCCCTGTTGTAAAAATATTGCACTACATGTCGTGTTGAGATCTTCGACAGCATGAGCAGAGAAGGAAAAAAAAAACCCAAAACAAAATCAAAACACTCATTTAATTGTTAATAAATTCATTAATATTTCCAAGTACCACCTGGAACTGCTGTACTACACGTCAGAGTTCACAGGTTTATGTGTAGGATGTATTATTACATCCAAAAACATTCCCTTTTGTATTAAAGTGCAGAAGAAAAACCTCACAGTGATGGACAAGGCTTGAAATAGCGTGATGTTATCTCTCTCTGCAGGTGACTTTTATTCACCCCTATTGATAAAAGTGTAGCCATCATCTTTGATATTTAACAGCACATTCTTCACACAGCTCCTCAAAAGTCCACAGCAGAAAAGCACTAGTAATAGTTTTCCCTCTCAGTATCCATATTTCCTCTGGCTGAGGGGAATTTAATTCCATATGCACGCCACGCTGAAAGCTCCTTACCCCCGTCCCTTCATCCCTCCATCCTCCTCTGTTCCACATTATCCTGCAGATTTTGTAATGTCTCTCCATAAGCTGATGATCCATTTGCTTAATAAAACTCCAGAAAACGATACTTGGGCTGGTGTTAAGCTTCTTAGCCAAGATCTCTGACCCTAAAATTAGAGAAATGTTGCAGCGATCCATAGGAATATTTATCAAAAAGTGACTTTTACAGAGAACAGAAGTAATAAACTCATGTAGTGGATACATTTCTCAGTCAAAATAGAGCCAAGGTGAGTATTTGTTAAAGCTTTTATTTTTTAATTGATTTATTTATATATATATATATATTTTTTTTTTTTAACAATTTCTATCTATTTTAAATAACAATTTGCCTTGAAATTATATCAGTTTTTTAAAAAGAATTGGCTGAATTCAACATTCAACAATGCTCTTTCACTTTTTTATTTATTTTTTTACATGATTTCCTGCTAAATTCTTTTCCTGTTATTCTTTATCCAACTTATTGTAAATTTTACGTTATTTTGCAAGAAAACACCAAAGTTGTCCCTAAAAAAAAATCAAATGTAATTCTAATATACATTCAATAAAACAACTGCATTATAAACATTCATTTTTTTTACCATAATATGTTGGGGGTGATACATTTTTCATTTTCTATGTAAAGGTTGCAGGCCAAGATTAGGATTAAAAAAAAAAAGCGATCATGCTCAAATGCTCAGCCACCCTCAAGCATTAGCAAGAATGCTTGAAAAAAAGACTTTGTCATGTCAAATCAAATCTGCTTAACATCATGCTCCACTATTTTCTTCCAAAAATTCAGAAATGGAGATGAAATCAAACCCTCAGGAAAAGCATGTTCCTTTCTCTGATATGCAAGTGGATTAAATTAGGGTTTGTATGAAAACAAACTGACTTTCTAAATGTTTTCTATAAGGAAAGCGACTTTTATTGCGGCGTCTGGGGGGCTGCTCGGTCGTGGGGGGGTTGCCTGGAGTTCCTTGGCCCTCGCTCTTTCTACTGGCGTGGCTGCATATTCGGGCCAGGGGCGACATTGGATTTGCAGAAGCAGATATTGGTCAAACTTTGGTCATGATGCACTGGCACGCCTTGTGCTGTGGAATAAAACTCATACTGGACTTAACTTTAGACACGTTCATCCCAAATATCAGTTTTAGGTAAAACCACTCACGGCCACCACCATTACACCTAAGCTTCAAACTTGCCATTAGACTGGCTGAACTCATTACACAACACAATAAGCACAATATGCACAACTATAACATTACATCTCACTCTCACTATAAAGCAGTTCATTCTTCCCAGCCTTAAAGGAGACATATCATGCCTAAATCCCTCTTTTTTACATATAAATCATACAGTTGTGGTCTATATAAAGTGGAACTACATTCCTCATTATTATAGCTCCACAGGCAGTGTTGAGAACGTTACTTTAAAAAATTGTTCCTAAATTCAAATGTTAGTAATCAGAATGTATAAAAACAGAAAAGTACAGATCAGAAACATACAAAGACATAGAGGTAGTTTAAACTCATGCTAAGGCCTTTGTCCATCCAGGGGGCACCACACATGGAAGAATTAAGTATATTCATATCTTGTACTATTGTTATATTAAAAATAGTCCTGTTGAATTATCATTATTATTATTGCAATTATTTCATGATTAATTTCTCACTTTTTTTCCCTTTTTTCTCCAAAAACTCTGTGGCAACATAAATGAAACATTAACAACTCTGTTCCAGCAAATGTATTGTGCAAAACAAAGGCTCAGAATTTGTTGAAAGTGCCTTATTAAAGAATATTTCATTTACAAGGACAAATATCAACTACTTTTCTGCCCCATGTTGTGGATTGTTGGCGCTGCCATTACAGTGGTTGGTTTTATTAATGTGTTGCCAATAAAGTACACATATCTTTTGTAATCTGAACATTCTTGGCTGCTTTGTCACATCGTTACAAGCCAGGTCTTGATAGCGCAGAGAAAGCGTCGAGAAAAACTACAATTCCCAAAAGTAAAACAGACACTTCCCATAATGCATCATCATTTACGATGACACCAAGCCTGCGACTGCATAAACTAACCTCCTACGAACCACGGATCCCTAAAAAATTGTTTTTAAAATTGCGACTAACGCAATTTAAAATAACTATTGGCTTTATTTAGATAATTCACGTTTTCTTTGATGACTACAATTGGTACTATTTGTTATTATGAAAAATCAAAGCCACATTCATTTGTTGCTAAATGCTTGTTCGTGTGGATCGTGTTGGGTTCTTTCTTTCTTTCTTACTATGGACTCGGAAGTCTTTCCGACGGACCGGTATTACAGACGGACACGTTTCTGGCGGATGTTTTTAACCCACCAGAACAGAGAAGAACAAGAAGAAGACATCGAAACGCGTATGAAAGTAAGTGAAAGTTGATTAGGATACTCTTATATTTTTCACATCAGGCTATCATATCATAATACCCGTCCGACTGTAATACCGGTCCATCGGAAACACTTCCGTTGTGGCCGGTTTGCATTCGTGTTCGTTTCTGTAAATGCATTCACCTGACACTTCCCAGCCACCGTAGGAAAAGCCCTTGAGATGTAGCATGGGACCCAAAAACATAACAATTCACATACAGCACAATATGAAAGTATGACAACTAATAAGGACAAATAACACAATATGCTCACAACCCCAATCTCAGGATAAACATATACATAGATATACAACTACATTTACATTATATAGATCCACATTCATTCAAACAGAGCAGACAGACACATACACAGCAATACACATACAGAAGCATAGCTTTACACACAAAGGCACATATAGCTTATGAACATAGCTATACATTACACATCCATGACCTTCTTTCTATTGACTGTGCTGACATCTGTTTTTAAGCATCTGTATAGAGCTGTTCTAAAGGAGCCTAAGGTGGTCAGTGACCTGAGTGATGGGGCAGATGATTCCAGTCTGAGGTAGCTTTAAAACAGAAGGATCTCTGACCAACCTCTTTACGGACGGGAGGAACAATAAAAGTTCAATACTGGGAGAGTCTCAATCGATAAGTTGGGGAAAATTCAACAAAATAACATTTTAAATATGGTGGTATGGAAAAATGGATACATTTAAAAATAATAATGCTGTCTTTTCTTGGGCTGTAGCCAGTTCAGCTTATCATAGAGCTCACAGTGATGAGTTCTGTATGGACATTGAACATAACATTAAGCGATTTTAGATGGATGTTATATGTATTTTGATCAACTACATCTGCAGTAAATTATGGGTAGAATGAGCTGAGAGATGATTTTCTTTGTACGTGTAGTGTAAAACAGTTTGACAGATAGAGAGGCATTAAACAAGAACTGAATAATAGCTGAGCTACAGCTCTGCAGGGTCTGAGTCTTTTCCTTAACATATCCCAAGATGCATTTCTTTCCCATCATTAAAATGGCAGCTCTCCTTTTCAGCGAGGGACTAAGCAGTTTAAAAGCTAATGAAAGAAAATTAAAACGACACAGCGTTTCATTCGGAGGACACGGCACTTTGATGGGGTGGCCCAATTAAAAGTGAAAAAAGATAAAGAGACCTGAGGGAAGCTGGTGTTTTTGGGCTTTGGTGAATTAAAAAGAGCTCAGTTTGAAGTGAAGACACTGTTACACTCTTTAAATTAGACTCATTGTTTACCACAAAGACAATATAATGGTTGGGGTCAGTTATAATAAATAGGCCATAATTTTAATTTAAAAAAATATGTTGCTGTCAGAATCGTAATTATAATTTTAATTGAGTTTCAAAGTTGACTTTGTAATTGTAATTGCCATGATAATTCTATAAAAATTGTCAATTATATTTTCATGCAAAACTGGGGAACCATGTTACAGTTCTATGTACAGTTCTACACATGTGTAGTTAATTATTAATGTTTCTAATCAAGTTTTCCCACATTTAAAAAAAATAAATAAAAAAAATCAATCGAGGGTTATACTCACACACAAAAGGCTCAGACGCCCACACCAAAAATAAATATTAAAACCTATATTTTCATTGATTATGAAGCCTAACAAAGTAACCAATAGATATTAAAGAAATTAGATGATATATATTTGTTTTTAGTGTATTTTACAGCTGATTATGACCTGTTATTATTGAGATGTGACAGAAAGAAGAACGTTAACTTTTAGGTTATTTATTTCAGGCTAAGTAATTGTGATTAAGTGTAATTGAACTTTAGTAAATGACAATGTAATTGTAATTGACTTTAAGAATAATAAAAAAAAAATTTTAACTGTAATTGGAAAAAATTCTGGTCAATGTAATCGTAATTGAATTCTAATTGAACATGGGTAATTGAAAGCGTAATTGTAACTGAAAAATGTAATTGACCCCAACCATGAATTTGCTGAGCAATGAATGGAGAACAAGAAGCAACGACTATCCCTGTAAAATATATGGTTGGGTGACAAGATAGGGCTGGCATGTCCACCAGATAGGATGTAGCAGATATTTTTGTATATTCTGAGAGAGTAGGTGGAGCTGTATCACTCTACCAAATTTCAGTTTCCTATGTCGGTAAATTTTTAGATATCGGAAGCTGAAAATGGAAGAAAAATAAAGATGCACAAAAATCGAATCACTAAATTGGTCATTTCTCAAAAAGTATTAATCTGATCAAACAATAAATGTACAGTGTGCCTATTGAATTATTAAAGAAAATATGGCAAAAAAAAAAAATCAGATTTTTTTTTAGACCAAAGTGCGTGGGATGTCCTAAAGATTTGTTGAAATGGCATGAAATTTCAACACAAAAATGTGACAGTTTCAGCCTGGAGTTAAGTTTTCTCACTCAGCCTCTCAATGAGTGTATTTGGTTAAAAGCACTTTTAGATCCGATAATGACTAAACAATTAAGTAATTGTCAATAGCGATCCGATACCAATACCTTTTTATTAACTGAGGCAGATGCATCTTCAAATTGATAAATTTGATAAAAATGAGAAGTTTTTTTTCAATTATTAAAAACTGTTACCATGGAAATTTGAAAGACAAAAGGTGGAAATTACTGCTTAAAAGCTTGTGTTCATCTCCACCGTAAACAAGCCAAATGTTGACATTTTGGGGCATTGCATTGTGGGATGTGGAGTCCAGTAAAATGATGCAAAGAAGTGTTTTTACTTTTCTTCCCCAAACAAGGAGGAGAGTAATTCTTTTGACACCATTTTTGATCTCGTTTCTTCCCAGTATTTTCTGATTGTTATCGAAATGAAGTAAAATCAGAATCAGAATCAGAATTCCTTTAATAATCCCAGGGGGAAATTTCTTATGTTACAGCCACAGACAAAAAGCACAAATAAAAGAATAAAAATGTTAACAAAGACAAAAGAAAGAATAAACGTTAAATAAGTGTATAATTAAGTAAAAATAGGATCAGATACACACACATTACAGTAGTAGAAAAAAAGTAGGATAGATAATAATAATAATAATAATAATAATAAATAATATAATAATAATAATAATAATAATAATAAAAAATTATATACAAATATTTACAAAAATAATACAAATATGATTTAGATATTTACAACAATCACGCTATGAGGTTACAGTGATGAATTATACAGTTTGATCTCCACAGGCAGGAATGATTTGCTGTGGCATTCTGTGGAGCACCATGGTTAGATCAGCTTGGCGGCATAAACAAGCGTCTGTGCGACTCCACATCCCACAATGCAATGCATGGAAATGTCAACAACATGCGTGTTTACAGAGAAGATGAAAATAAACTTTCAAGCCATAATTTCAGGCTTTTTCCTTTCTTTTTGAAGTGATTGATGTTCAACTCATTGATCTATGAGGCATACAATAGGGTATTATTTAATCAAATCATATAAACATGATGCTGATGTGATTACGCATTGATTAAGTCATAAAAACATTTTCAGCACTTTTACCATTTGAAAAAACTGTTTTTCTTACAATATTTAATATAAAGGTAAAAAAGAATATTCTCCAATAATTCATCTCAGTACAAGAGTTTGAGTTGAGGGAGTCATCGTGGATGCTGAAAATATAAAGTCAACCACTGAGAGGCTGCCAAAAAAAAAGTGTTAAAAGTACTGCCCTGTCATGGTATCCACCAAAACCATTTTCCAACGCGAGAACCTCCTCGTACTTGTCAGCCATTGGCTTCACAATGAGCAGCCATTAGCAAGCTTTCAAAGATCCCTCCAAAAGCTTATACCTGCATCGACCCAAGTTTTCCTCTATTTTCCCCAGTGCGTGCAGCCTGATGCTTTGATTGACAGGTCATAAGTGCAGTTTTTTTTTTTTTCTTCAGTTTGTAAGCAGTACAACCAATTAAACCCAAGGGGAGCGGGGACAGAAGGCTAACGGCTACGTCAGTGATAAGATTCAACAAGGGAGCTTTTAGCTCAGCGAGCGGCACACTGAATGAACCGCACTTGTCGAATCGCATGTAGAACATTCACAAAAGCTGAATACAGCTTTGGAACAGGCCACATGTGGAGAAGGAAATGACAATGTCTCAGTGAACACAGAGTTTCCATTAAAGGAGATGCTGTTCCTCACCTGGTATTCTTATAAAAGTTATTCAATTACAGCTCGTATTAAGAGTGATTACTGTACATTCACATATTCCGCTTGGTACTTGCAAGGAGGTCATATTTCCACCAGCTTTTAGTCATTCGTTTGTATGCCTGTCTGTTAGCAGTGTTATGACAAAAAGTACAGATTTTGACAACATTTTAACGAAAGAATCCGTGCATCATTCGTTCATTCGTTTTTCATTATGTAACAAAACCATAAAAACAAAAAATAAAAAAAACACTCATTTGATATTTGTTTCCAAAACTCAAATAAAAAATTGGAAAATGCCTTGTTTTTTTTAAATTCAAGCTCTTTTGATTAATTTCCAGTGCATTTTATTGTTTAAGCCATGGCACACACACACATATATATATATATATATATATATATATATATATATATATATATATATATATATATATTTTTTTTTTTTTTTTTTATTTGTATTCAGGACACTTTAATAAGAATGACTGCATAATGTTAATCACACTTTTTACAAAAAAAAAAAAAAAATGTGAAAGATCATAAACACTTTTTTTTGTGTTTATTTGATTCCTATTCAAGACACTTGATAAGAATGATTGTATATTGTTAATATAATATAGGCTACAAAGTTTGCATTTTTTTACATTTTCTGTTGGTGGTCTGTCTTGGGAATTTTTCAATGAAAAGATGAACCTTGGCTCAAAAAAGATTGAAAAACAGTGGATTAAGCTATTTGTATTTGTATTATATTTATTTATCCTTTTTCATACAAGTATCGGTATTCAAGGATCCTGTAAAAGATTTGTTGTACTGTAGCCACCTCTGATTTTAAAATTTAAACACCCATGTGTTTTTGTAAAATGCTGAGAAATGTGAAAACTGACTTGATTAGAAAAGATTTATGGCCACTGATGCCTTGTGGAACAATGACGACAGTTCTGGAAACTCTGGAAATGCCAGCTAAAAATTGAAGAGGGGATCATGAAATAATCATACATGAATCATTAGTCCCATTAGGATACAGGCCTATTTTTTCTTTCAAACTAAGAAAGGTTTTAGTCATTCTGTAAGGTGGAGATTGTTTCTGAAAGGTCAAATTGTATAACTTGTCATATAGAGATGCCATTATCAGCTACACACTGTTTTTTTTTTTCCTGTCTGATAAACCAAGATATTACCAATACTAGATTATATTTCTATAGAATCTGTGTATCATTTGTTCATTTGTTTTTCATTATGTAGCAAAAACATGAAAAAAACACTCATTATTTGATATTTGTTTCCAAAACCAAAATGAAAAAAAACGGAAAACCGCCTTGTTTTTCAAATTCAAGCTCTTTTGCTTCGGTACAGAAACGAAAAAAAGGAAAACGATCACCTTTATTCGTTTTCTCCATTACGATTTGCCAAAGTACGTGACCCGGAAGTGAAGCGTTACACATTCCGAGATATCTTTAGTTCTGCAACACTTAGGAGTCTTTAAATCCTCTGAAATGTCCGTGAGGAGGTTCTGTGCCCAACACCAGCTAAAGCGAATAGGACACGTTTCAGATGCACAGTTGGAAGCAGCGATCTTGTCTTGCCGAACTGCCGTTAGCATAGCCGTTAGCGTGGGGATGAGAGTACACTTCCGGTCACGTACTTTGGCAATTTTTTTCATTTTGGTTTTGGAACCAAATCAAATGTGTTTTTTTTGTTTTTTCATGTTTTTTTTACATAATAAAAAACAATTCTATAGCCTGCTGTGTTTTCACAATATTTACCATAATTGGGTTTACAAAATTATTTTCTTCTCTTTATTGAAAGCAATAGCATTACTTTTGTTGTACTGTTTACACTTGTAATCCTTACTGTATCCTTACTTTAGTTTGAAACCAAATCAAAATCTAAGGATTTAGCAAAGACAAATCATTGTGAACCTTCACATCTAAAGACGTAGACATAGTTAGTCAATCCCTTTATTTAGAGAAACTAGATATTTTCCTGTCAGAACTCTCCTAGCTTGAATCGATTATCTGATGTAGGCCGATCGGTAGCAGGAAAGGGACCCTGAATACTCCCCTCCTGATTGACTGATAGCAGCACACAGACATTAAGAGTGTCTGAGTTAAAATCTATATTGCTTAAGTCCATTAAGTGTTAAATGCCTGGCTGGTAATGTTTTGTATCAGCTTTGTTTAAGCTAACAACAAAAAGTGATAGATTTAAAGAAACAATCTGTTTTTTTTTTTTTTTTTTTCTTTGTCGCAGCTCTTTAGAAGAAACGTAAACGCTTCTTGGAGCTTTTTCTGCTCTTGTCTTCAGCAATTGTCTGTGCTCCCCTTTGTGCACGCCCGCTTGCGTTTTGTTCGGGTTGGAGTCAAACTGAGTTGGCGTCAAAGAGCAGGTGGCTGATTGTCAGACAGATGAAGGCGACAGGCTGGTAGCCTAAGGAGTGGGAAAGACAGGCTTCTGAAGCAAAGAATTAAAAATTTTTGCTCGTACATGAAAGGCAAACACGAGTATTTATATTCCCTGAACATGTATTCTCGAAAATTCACCCTCCACTTGGAGAACCGTACGTGTTTTCTAGAGCGAGGGAAATACTGTATGTGAGCTCAAAAGTGATTATCGCAGTACTTTACGCAAGGATTTACAAATGCAACCTATTAAGGATGGGACGATATATTGTACAAGATGTAGCTGTGTGTAAAACGTCACAAGATATATCATGGTGGTATCGCAATATTTTGATGGCCATAGCGAGCGTGTTTTCAACTGTAGGAGACAATGACCAAATTGTTGCCAGAAAATGTCAACATTATTGAAAAATCACATTCCCATATCTTAAATCTGGTCTGTGTAGAATGTTCTAGACTAGGGGTCTGCAACCTCTGGAGCCTCATGTGGCTCTTTGACTCTTTTGCGATGGCTCTTTGTAGCTTTCAAAAATTATAATTAAATAATGAATTGTTATTTCTTACAGAGGGTGTTGATGATTAATGACATGAACGTCAAATAAAATTACGATAAAACAAATCACGTTGTGCAATAACACCTTTCTACTTCAACTCCTACAACCTCTACTGACCACCAACTGTCCTTGCACCTGTGGCTAAGCTTAAGTTTTAAATCCCCTGTAAGATAACTAAAGAAGAAAACAGAAATTGTATTTGTCTGCAAAAGATGTATTTAATATCCACATGCCGCCTTAATATGCATGCTTTATGTGTTGCAAGAAATTCGCAATTGACATGTGTTGACCAACATGATCATGTGTTATGAGCAGTGTTTGGAATAATGGCATTAGGTAACGGCGTTTTTTGTTTTTCAGTAAGGGTAATCTAACTAATTACTCTTTACGCCGTTTACAACGCATTATCGTTACTGAACGTTAAATACGGTGTGTTAAATGTATTGACGTCATCCATAGCGCTGTAGCTAAACTACAAACACAGCATCCTGAGGCTCTAATGCTTATCTCTGGGGACTTCAACCATGCTACACTGGACAAAACACTGACTGCTTTCCACCAGTATGTGGACTGTAACACTAGGGGAAATAAGACTCTAGATCTAATGTATGCAAACGTCAAGGATGCATACAGTGCCATCCCCCTGCCTGCACTGGGAAAGCAGACCACAATCTCGTCCTGATCAAACCTCACTACACACCAAAAGTGAGGAGGTCACAAATAACCACACGCTCATTCAGGAAGTGGTCTCCTGAAGCTGAGCAGGCTCTGAAAGACTGCTTTGAGACCACTGACTGGGATGCATTGCAGGAGTCTCACAATGACAACATGGAGGAGATGGTTGACTGCACTACGGACTATATAAACTTCTGTATGGACGTTGTTGTTCCAGTAAGATCTGTGCGCTGCTTCGCTAAAAACAAGCCCTGGATAACCAGTGACATCAAAGGCCTCCTGAACCAGAAGAAGAAGGCCTTCAGAGATGGTGACACACAGGAGCTCAAGCGGATACAGAAGGAACTCAGAGTCCAGCTCAGAGAGGAGAAGGAGCAATACAGAAGGAAAATAGAACAGAGGATGCAGAACAACAGCATGAGGGAGGTATGGGAGGGGATGAAGACCATCACTGGCTGCAGCTCAAAGAAAGGAGCCCCCATTGAGGCTGATGTGGGAAGGGCAAACCAGTTAAACCAGTTTTTTAATAGGTTTGATCTCCCTGCACCTACGAGCATAGCAACCCCCACCCACCCAACCCCACAAGCCATCTCCAGCACAGAAGAGGACACCTGCCCCCCCCCCGCTCACACACCCACCATCACAGCAGCTCAGGTATGTGGAGAGCTGAGGAGGCTACGCCCTGGCAAAGCTACAGGTCCAGATGGAGTCTCCCCCAGACTACTGAAGACCTGTGCGCAGGAACTGGGACACCCCCTACAGCGTATCTTCAACCTGAGCCTGGGACAGGGGAGGGTCCCCCAGCTGTGGAAGACATCCTGCATCATTCCAGTCCCCAAGAAACCACATCCTGGGGAGCTGAACGACTTCAGGCCGGTCGCCCTGACGTCCCACGTGATGAAGACCATGGAACGGCTGCTGCTCCATCACCTGAGGCCACAGACCCACCACGCTCTCGACCCTCTGCAGTTTGCTTACAGGGAGAAGGTTGGAGTAGAGGATGCCATCATCTTCTTGCTTCACCGTTCTCTTTCTCACCTGGACAGAGGCAGTGGTGCTGTGAGGATTACATTTTTGGACTTCTCCAGCGCCTTTAACACCATCCAGCCTCTGCTCCTCAGGCCCAAACTGACAGAGATGGGAGTAGGATCAGACCTGGTGGCATGGATTACAGACTATCTGACTGGCAGACCTCAGTACGTCCGACTGGGGGACTGCAGGTCCGACACCGTTACCAGCAACACTGGAGCACCGCAGGGAACTGTGCTCTCTCCGGTCCTGTTCACCCTGTACACGTCCGACTTCCAGTACAACTCGGAGCTCTGCCACGTGCAGAAGTTCGCGGACGACACAGCCAACGATGGCTGTATCAAGAGTGGACAGGAGGAGGAATACAGGGAACTGATCCAGGATTTCGTCACGTGGTGCGACTCTAACCACCTGCTCCTCAACGCCACCAAGACCAAGGAGATGGTGGTGGACTTTTAGGAGAACCAGGCCGCACCTTGAGCCTGTCAACATCAAAGGTGACTGTGTGGAGGTGGTTCACACTTACAAATACCTGGGAGTGCAGCTGGATGACAAACTGGACTGGACTGCCAACACAGAGGCCCTGTGCAGGAAAGGACAGAGCCGTCTGTACTTCCTCAGAAGGCTGGCGTCCTTCAACATCTGCAAGAAGCTGCTACAGATCTTCTACCAGTCTGTAGTAGCGAGCGCCCTCATGTATGCAGTGGTGTGTTGGGGGGCAGCCTCAAGAAGAAGGACGCTGGACGCCTGGACAAACTGGTGAGGAAGGCAGGTTCTGTTGTTGGCACAGAGCTGGACAGCCTTACATCTGTGGCAGAGAAACGGACTCTGAACAGGCTACTGTCCATCATAGACAATCCACACCATCCACTGCACAGCGCCATCTCCATGACTGCTGTCATTGTCCTGCTCCACTGACAGACTGAGGAAATCGTTCCTCCCCCACGCCATGCGGCTCTTTAACAACTCTGGGGGGGGGCGATAAAACCATAGAACACTGGACTTAATGCTAATCACACCATGCACCCTCTGTCACACACGCACTTTATCACACACACACACACAATCTACAAGTTGGACTCTAAGTATGTACAAACTGACCATTAAGCAACTGTATCTTGCACACTGTCATCTGCACATCTGCACTTGAACTGGACTGGCAGACACTATACTGTATTTCGTTTTTATACCATTATATTTTACCTTAGTACTTTTTTTGCACTGTTTTAAATTTTTACATTGTACTTTCCCTGCATGCCCCTGTGTTCCCATACCTGTAAGCTGCTGGAACTGTGAATTTCTCTTGGAGATGAATAAAGTATCTATCTATCTATCTATCTATCTTGATTGAATAAACTTTTATTCGAAAGCATCCCCAGCTTCTGACTCAGCTGTAGTGAGGAGGCGGGTTAAAAACAAGGTGAGCGATTATGATTGGCTATGGCGACGGGCACGCACACGCACACACACTACAAATTGATGAATCAGCAGTGATGGTGAGTGTGGAGCAGTCTGATGAAAAGTTGACATTTTTAAGGTGGCGATACAAACACCACTTCAAATTAATTGTGGTCAAAGGTAAGAACGTGTATGTGAAATGTTCATTATAACCAGGAGTGAAGACTTCATCGACATCCGCTGTAAGCAACTCGAATTTAATGAAACACCTCACGACACACACATCTAAAAAAATGTGAATTCTTTGACATATAGCAACTTTTTAACAGTAACGCAAATAGTTACTTTCCTTTGTAATGAGTTACTTTTATTATAGGGTAAGTTAATGTAAATATATTGAAAAAATGTCATGAATTGCAAACTGTTCTTTATCAGGAGACAATATGTGAATACTGCTCTCAAACAAGTTGGAACAGCCTGTGCTCTGTATTTAACCATATTTATTTGTATAACACAAATAAATATGGTTTGTTTTCTTTTCAAAGAAATGTAATCTAACAGAGTACGATACACCAGATACAACAAATTATACCTATATTAAAAAAAAAAAATCAACATTGTTTTCAGACTCAGCGTAAAATCTCCCGATTGGGGACTTTTTTTTTTTTTTTTTTAACTTATGTAGGTAATGTTTCTATGCTATTCATTCTGATGATACTTTGCTACAGTGAGCACAAAGGTGTTCAGAGCTCAGAGGGCAAAGCGTCTATATGGTTAAAATCACATCTGCTTACTATTTGCAGAGATCCCAGCCACTGTGTGCACGCTTGCTTTCATTCAGCTCAAGTACTAAAGATGGATTAAAGACACATATGCTATCAGCAGAGTGAGATTAAAACAACGCACGCACCGGCAAAATGAGATTAATGTTGTTGCTGACAAACTGTACTCGCTTCCTTGCAGTGAATCCGCCTTGTGTGTTAAAGATATGCGTTATTAACGCAAACGAGCTGAAAGTGATGATCAACCAAAGCTCTGAGGATAAAACAAACTGCCATTAGTTTCACAAATGGAAAATTACTTTTAAATATTTAAAGTTTGTTTATAAAACCAATAGCGCACATTTAAGCATATACGTTTTTTCACATGATCTAATAAAAGCAGGCCTAAACCCAATAGGTTTGCCCCCACCTGAATAAAAGTAAGGCGTTAAAGCAGTGGTTGATCAATTTCATCAGATTGTAGAGTTTTCCTACTACATAACCATTTTTGAATTTGCAGACTTCAGGTAAAAAAAAAAAAAAAAAAAAAAAAGTGTATTTGTACGGTTGCCGTACGGACAACCCTCGGCTATTGGTACGGTTACAGAAGTACAAGTACATAGCGTTTTAGGGTGAGGGTATAACCCAATATCGCAACAATTTTTAGGTTTACGGTAAGGTTTAGTCTTAGTCACACGACCTAAACTGGCCAAAGTCAATATATTGATACAGGAACTGTACGAATAGCCACTGCCAAAAAAACACCACCATATATTGATAACATATACAAATCCTCAATAGAATCATGTATAAATGTTTGTTAGACTAAAGTAATCTTATATGTTTATAATACAATTTGCTTTAATAATATTCTTCCATTAAATAAAACTAAGTTTGTTATACTGTATTACAAATAAAGAGTTGCCAATATTAGTAACAAGTTGTGCCAGTTCAGATATTTTTATTCTGCATTTCATTATTATTATCATTATTATTATCATTATTATTACTACTATGTGGCTTTATGTGGTGACTCTAAACAAGGCATTTTAATTTTGTATGGACTTTTTATTGTATAGAATAAACCTTATAGTGGCTTTTTGTGACTATTGTACAGTATTTTACATTATAGTATTTTTAGGAGCATTGATTGATTGTTGGTTGTTTTTTTTTTTTTTGTTTTGTTTAATGTTGACAGTGCATTTTGAGCTCCTTGCACATTTCTGTGGTTTTCTTACTGCAAATGGCTAATAAACTGAACTGAACTATTAGTATTACTACTACTACTACTACTACTATTATTATTATTAGCTAAATCTACATTTGACAAAGTGAAAGTCGAGAATACAGTTGTTTAAAATTGTCTGTTTTCATATGTAAAAGAAAAATAATTCAAAACATTCCAAAAAAGAGTTAATAAACCGCCAGTTTAGGATTTTGGAGTCCAATACATATTAAGGATTAACACAAGTAGGTTATCTTAAATGATAACTGAACTGCTCTCTGTTTAAAGATGTTCTCTCACTGAACATAGTGGGAAAATAAAGTATTTTGTTTATGCGTATGTGCAGTGGTAAGTTTTATTTATTTATTTATTTTGAAAGGCATTGCCTTTTTATCATTATCTTGTTTTTATTTTCTTCATCTTTTGATTATCTAGCCTATGCTAACTGTGCTAAATGACACTAAAAAGGAATATTATCAACCCAAATGCCTCTAATAGTCATTATTACTCTTGCCTAATAAAAAAAAAATTATAAAATACTGCATATAAGTTTAGTGTATGTAAAGAATTGGGGGTTAAATATATAATTACAAATGCAGTTCAGGGCTAGATTTTGTTATATATGATTAACTCCCTGTTTTTTTGGCCCTGACCTGATTTTTAGCGGTGAAGGCCATTGAAGCAAACGGAATCCTTTCCTGCCCCTCGTATGTCTCAGCAATTACGTTAAAAGCCTCCAAATCCACTCGTCATTAGCAAACCTCCACCGCTCTTCTCTGATTGTTTTTAGCACCACAAATGGAAGAGATTTTGATTCAAAAAATGTTCCAATTTAAGGAGAAAGTGTTTGCGTTGTAAAACCATTACATTTTCTATAACTAAATCATAATAAGTGAAATGTGTAAATGAAGCTTTTAAATGGTTTAGAAAATATAATGTGGGGAACTTTAATGTGGTTATTCTAAATATGATAATATTCACTTCTGCAGAAGACTGAGTGTCTATTGAACTGTTAACATCCAAAATTATGCACTAATCAGTGTGTCCAACTGGTATGTGCAATTGTCTAAAGCAGGAGTTCTCAACCTCAGGGTCAGGACCCCATTTGGGGTCGCGAGACACTGGGAGGATGTCACCAGATGCCTTCAAGAAACTAAAAATATTTTTTTGAAGAATTCTAGCCCATTTTTGCTAATTTTTACCCTTTTTCTGCAACTACACAAAACTTGCCATATTATAACCTATTTTCATCACTTTTTTGCATATTTTTGCTCCTTTTAAAGCATTTTTGCTACATTACTCCCATTTCTGACACTTCTCTATCAAATTTCAATGTGTTTTCTGCACATTTTTTCCAATTTCAAGACATTTTATGCACTTATAAACCACTTTTACCACCTAATGTCTCATAAGTTGACACATTATTGTCACTTTTAACCTCTTTTCACCATATTTCATGCTGTTTTTTGTGCCAATTTAACCACATTCACGATCCGCGCAAGCTAAAAACCTATTTATTCAGTCAGGCTTCTTGGTTTTTTTTAAATTTAATTATTTATTTATAATCATTTTTAGGGTTTTTAATTTCTATGCCCATTTTAATGTTTTATATTTTTTAATAATTGTTCCCTTATTTGTTTTGTTTTTTTATTTTATTTTATCATCATTTTAATTATTTGATTAAATTACTTCTGTGTGCATCACATAAGCAAACTTCTGTGAAGCTCTTTGATCTACTAAATTTGTAGAAGAAAGGCGATAAATAAAGTTTTTTTAATTGATTGATTAACAGGAGGCTGTAATTATCAATGGGCTGTCATTTGAATCTATGAAAATATTAGCCCTGACTGCGTCAATAAGGAATAAATAAATTTTTAGATGCCAAATTTGCACAAATGTACAAAAAAAACAAATAGAAATAACTAAAAAAAGAACATAATGGGTTTAAGCCAGTTGAAGCTACAATGTGACAAACATTACGTCCCTGTATAGTCACTGAAGATAATATAGAGAATATTCCTGATGTCAGGCCCCGTTAAAAGCCTGTAAATGAATAAAGTCCAGGGGCTAAACTCTATGCTGGTTAGTTTGCACGTGTGGCCATTAAGAGCAGCTGTCCTGATTGGCTCAGACGCCTCCTCCTCCGCATCCCACGCCGCAACGATTTATTGTCTCGAATTAAACAAGTGACATTTAAAACAGAGCCCCAGGTTGCAGGAGAAGTAACACCCTCACCATCATCTTCATCCTTTCCAATGTAACCACCGTCACTGACAGTGTGTATCAATCACTGACCCCAGCCTCCAGTCGTCCCCTGAGACCTTTACAGTGCTACAGCAATGGGAGTCAGACTCAGACGCTGTGATAATTAGTTGTTATTGTGCCAGTCGATGTATCCACATCTCTATGATGATCTCGGGTCACTGCGATAATGATGTATCATCGATTGGACAATCAATTGCTCCGAGGGAGAGAGACATTCAGAGTTGGTTCAAACGTTGAATCCTGTCATAAAGCTGGCTACAGCTGGCTACAGCTGAACAGCCTGAAAAATTGGGCCCAAGACTGAAGGAAAATGGTGAAAAAACCGCAGGGAGGCCCTTCAGAACCCAATTCGGGTTTGGAAGAGGTCAAGGAGATGATACGCGAGGGTCTACGAAACCTATCTGCCGAGATAAAGTCGTTGGAAAAGACGCTGGAAAACTCACTGGAAAACCTACAAAGCGAAGCAAAGGTACTGAAAGAAAAGAATGAAAGAAACGCTGAAGAGATAAAATTGTTGAACGCCAGGGTTGAACAGCTGGAACAAAAGGAAAGAGAGAAAGATGTCATCATCACAGGCCTAAAGATAAAACCCAGGAGTTACGCGAGTGACGAAGAAACAATCGATTGAACAACAGGTCATTGACTACCTGAAGTCGAAGGACATTGGCCTGAACCCTGACAACATCAACTCCTGCCATCTCCTGCCAAAGAAAAATGATAACAGAGCTGTAAAAATAACCTTCACGAATATGAAATTCAAAGGAGAACCACTGAAGCAAGGAACAAAGCTGAAGGAAACGAAGGTTTTTATTAATGAAAGCCTGACAAAAAAAAATGCAAGCATCGCATGGAAGGCACGCCAAATAAAAAAAGGAGGAAAGATTTTAAAGACGTGGACAAGGAACTGCAGGATTTACATCACACCACTGGGAGAAGAGAACGGAAAACCAATCCTCATCAAAACGATGGAAGACTTGGGAAAATACGAAGGATCCACCTAAACAACAACATTGCTGATGGTAATCATGGATATGGACCCAGATCTATATAAACACTGGAAACAAAACTCAGACTGTGATTATTTTACGGAGACTGAATTAAATGTGGAAACCGAGAGTAAAAAAGGTCTGTCATTTATTCATTTCAATTGCTAGGTGGTGGGGTGATTAAGGATTACATTAAATTTAAATTCAAAGTGTTTATTGTCATATGTGCAGTTAGAAACACGTTTTCCTGTACAATGAAATTACTACCTTGCTTATGAACTAAGATATAATAATGTGTTTATACAAGTTAAATCTAACAGTGGAAAATACAACACTGCCACTAGAACTAACAACAGCTGGATTAACCTTGATGTAGAGACAAAACAAGCTGCAAACTTGTATGTCCAAAAGAGACATTTCCGAGTGGTGACATTATGGATGAAAAGGGAAAAACCTTCCAAACACCTTCGAAAGAGGAACTATTCTTGAACTGGAGGAATGCTAACAACGTCTGTCAGGGAACAAGGCCAACACAAACAACGATAGAGAGGAGGAGGAATAAAAAAAAAAAAAAAAAAAAAAAAAAAAAGACAACACTGACTACAGATGAGAATACACAAAAAACGACTGTTCAGAACAACTCAAGAACGTTTGACCAGAGAGACATGTAAACCCATGTAAATTTGCGATGGTAAAACAGGGGACGGGACCCAGATAAGCAAACTGCTTCTCTCGTCTCCTTTTTCGGCATGTACAAAAAAAAAAAAAAAAAAAAATGTAAAAAAAAAAAAAGTGAATGTAACCATGTCGGAAACAAACTGAATAAATAAATAAATAAAATAAATATTCGCTCAGCCTCCGGGAACATAACGTTATACAAAAACATAATGTTAATTTCTAAAGAAACATGAAATAAACTATGACAGAGAAGATAAAGTGCAATGTTAATGCAATGATGGCATGGAAATCCAACTATTAAACATGTTCACAGGATGCATTCATCCCTTAACTTCCCAGACAGCAGCATAAACTGTGTTGGATCCATCCACAAGTGGCCAGATTTGCATAGAAGTCACGCCCTCATTGCTCCTGTGTGCCAGTTGTGGACAGTCTAAAGGTGCGTTCACACCAAACGTGACTTCAGCGACTATGATTTTATGTTTTTATTTTTAAGGATCCCTATTAACTGGCACCTTAGTAACCAGCTCGGGTCCACAGAGACACCAGTAAAATACAAATAGAGAAACAGACAATCATATCTACTACAATAATTCAAATTACAAATACAATTAATAATACACCTGAAAAGAATTTTTAAGAGACATAAATAATCCTCATGAATAAAATAAATAAAAAAAACAGATAAATGTAATTTTCTGAAAACAAAACAGAATTACTCAACATACAGCCATTCTAAAATTAGATCTAAAGGGGAAGTATTATAAACAATAATTTTATAATGATTTTGTTACAGTGATATACATTCATTTAGCCTCATTCAGAGGCCAAAGTACAACAAGTTCTGTTTTCTCCCTCCCTTGTTATTCCAAATTTTTAAAAAAAAAAATCAGCTCCAAACGGGCAGATTGGATTTTTCTCACGTTGTGAAGTCATGTAGCGGAAACTCCTCCTCTTGACAATCTTGAGCTCCTCCCTTTTAAACTACCTCACAGGAAAAACAAAGTACATAGATAGTCCAGTACACAGATAAACCGAAAAGCGCTCACAATCAGTTCCACTTTTAGCAGCCGTTATACCAGCATGCAACGCCTTTATGGGATGATCTGACGTGGTTGTGACTGAATGCGATGCAGCGGTTGGACAAAACAATGGACTATTGTCTTAAATGGACTATTTCTGTGGTCAGAAGAGATGAGGCGGAAAAGTAAGACTATTAATGACTACTGCTACTACTGCTGCTGTGTGTTTATGGCCACTCATGCATATACATAAAGGCCCAAAAAATGACCTGGTTTTTGGAGCGGCCTGAAAGTCACTTTTCAGAGAGTTGAAACTCCAGAAAACAGGCAAGTTTGGGAAAATAAACCTCAAATACTATGTTGTTGAGGTTCATAGAACAAATGAATATAAAATAGCGCAATACTGGACCTTTAAGAATATTTTAAAATTCCTGTTTACCTTCAATATGACGCAGATAGTAAGGCAGACCATTCCTAATAGTCATTGCTCTGTAGATAAAAGATTGAGATTGGGTGTTGGTTTTTGGCTGAGGCACTTTCAGCTAACCATTGCTAGACCCTCTAGTGCACTGATTCTCAAACTGTGGTTACCATTAGTGGTAGGCAGGCTCCATCTAGTGGTACGCTAAATTAATTTTATTTGATTCATTATTTAAATACAGTGTTTTATTTTCCTATATTTAAACACAGTGTTAGTGTTCAAACTGTGTGTAATGTTACAGTGGCGAACAATATTAATTCACTGGCTGCCAGCCATTTTCAGAACAGCTACCCCCCTCACTGCTAGCTATTTTGAATGATTTGTAAAGACCCACAAAATATTTTGTACTATGACTATCTAAAATCTGAAGTAATGGACTCTACTTTCATCAGATTTTTTTTGTTTTTGCTTTCTCGCTTGTTTCGTTCTTCCGTAATCAGCAGTTGATTAGAGGTAGTTTCACACAAAATACCAGTTTCTGAGCAAAAAGCCAAGAAAAAAAGCCTTTTTCTAAAAAAAAAAAAAAAAAAAAAAAAAAAACCTGTCAGTGACATTGAGGCTCATTTTTTTTTTTTTTTTTGCTTTAGTGACATCTCAACATTGGTTTTCTTCTGTAAAACAACATTGAGACTGGGCTTTTGATGGCAAAATTATTATTATTTTGCCATCTGGGTCAGAGATATATATGCTTTCCTTACCGTGTTTTGGCCATCCTCCAAGTCTCCCCGCCCTCAGTCTACACACACAACTTTCTCCTACTCCCGACATGCCGAGTGTTGTCGTTTGGCCCTGTTTGTTGATCGTTTTCTCTCATGATCGCGAACCTCTCAATAGTCCACTTAGGTCCACACATGCTCTGCTTGAGCGTGCACTGCTGTGAGCTGCTGGGAGCTTCACCATCAACTCTTGCTGCACTATTTTATCCCTTGTCCATGGTTTCTCCGCCCCCGGTGCATATCATGGCTAATCTCTTATCCAAAGGTGCACTGCTGCCACCTACATGGCACCAGTTGGTCACTACATCATAGTGCAAGGCTGATATTCTTGAAAGAACTCTTCACACTGTCTACTAGCAACCCCCGTTGAAAAACACAAATGACGTACAAATACATCATTGGCAGTGAGCCCAGTGAGAACATTTTCCACTGCTTTTCCCATCTTTAAAATAATTTGGTTAATATGACTGCTAAGAGAAGGTCTAGAATCTGACATAAGTTCGACGTTCTCCACTTGTTCACTGTTACGATTGTTGTTGTCGTATCTCATATTTTTGTTTGTGTTCTACCTGTGTTGTGCACTGGGGGTGTGTCTATCTATTAACAGCTCAACCTGAATGCGTGGTCTGTGGAAGTAACGGGTCCACGTCGGATTGGCTGAGCTTCGGTGGAGGCCGGCTAGAAAAAGAGCCAAGGTGACGTCGGATGGGGCCAGAGATTGTTCAGAGGGCGTATTATCCGACCCACGCTCCAACCAGCACACAGCACGCCCTTCTGTCCTTTGACAGCTGGCAGCGAGACAAACATTCACCGATCACCTTATTCAACTTTAAATCTAATTTTAGGCTACAAGATCACATCTTGACCTTTATTAAATACTTTTTGTTTCGGGAATAACTTATTACAAGAAATCTAATCATGTAAAACCTGCAGTTCCTTAAGGACATCATTTAATTCACTACATGACGCCACAGCATAATACAAGGTCAAAAACGTCTGCATATAACACATTTTTTGCATTTTTGGTCACCCATGCCAGATCGTTAATGAACACAGTGAACAGTAATGGTCCGAGACAGCTACCCTAAGGCACACGGCCACACACAAGATCCCTACTGTTCAATATGCCATCATTCAAATGCACTTGTGATCTAGACGACAGACAGTTATCAATCCATATCAATGCCAGTGGTCCAAAACCATAATATTCTAGTTTCTAGATGAGTCGCTTGAACATAGTCTAATACTGCCCACTTTGCTATTGTTATTTTCTAGCTGATCTTCATGTTCTTTTTTTTTGGCTTGGGTTTGACACCATCAAAAGTTATTTGGTATCGGGAATTGAATGAAGACGCATCGATCTCAAAATCGAAATACTAAATCTTGATATAAACTAAATATGTCCGTGTTCTGTTTGCCACTCCAGACATCTCCAAATAGCCCTTCATTCTTCATTTGACGTGTTTTCCCATCAATTCACATAGTCCTCCATCTTGTTTTCTTAAGGTCACTGAAATGCATCAACATCCCATCATATTCTTATGACTGAATTGGTTTTTCCTGATACATAACATCTCCATCATCATTTTACCCAGACGTGTCTCTGAAAAACTTGCACTTGCGAAAATAGGAGTTTACAAGCGCTATATCCACAACATCAAATGAGATGGAAATGACTTACTTGATAGTAGATGGAATGTATGAATTGTTTGTGGATGAATAAAACTGACGACGAATCTCATCTATTGCAGCTTCAGCACAGATCAAACTCTCAGGGACAATCATGGATTCATCTGTAAAATGGGAGAAAACAATAGTTTAACATGTGGGATTACCAACCAGACTTGGAACAAAACAAAGAAATCCAAACATTTTCAGTCTTTGCTCTGACTGGTTGAGGTTTTATGAAACGATAAGTGAATTACAAAAGGAGTTTTTATGGGGATCATTTTCACACAACCTTGGGGAAAATGCATAATTCATCATCATCTTGTTGATGTTAGTGACCAAAGTACTTTTCCTCATTTTTTTGTTAATATATACTCCTTTACTATACACCACTTCCCAAATACACAAACTAAGGCTGCGTGATTAATCAATATAAAATCGAATGGATTATTTATTGAGGAAGATTTTTAAAAAGTCAAAATTGGAAAATCAATATTTTGTGGAAAAGGATTACAGATGTGGCGTTAAGGATATGGTTTCAAACACATATTTTTAACGTGATAGACCCCGCTACAACGTCTTCCTTTTTAAATGTGAATTTTGTTTGAGTTTTTTTTCTAACGCAAGGCTTTCTTTTTAAAAATGCTGAGGGATTCATTTTTGGTTGTTATTTTATCAAAACCACAGGGGATTTAACATTCTTTTTTTAAATCACTTAATAATGGTTTTGCAACAGTGATATAGATTCCTTTAGCCTCATTCAGAGTGCTAAAGGAATGTATATTTAAAAAGTTTTGTTTCCTCCCTTGTTATTCCAAATTTTGTATCAAGTCAGCTTCAAACGGACGGGTTGGATTTCTCCTCCTGACCATCCTGGCTCCTCCTACCCTATAAGTAAGTGAGCTCCTCCCTCTCAAACTCCCTCACAAAAAAAAACAAACATAGCGAAAGAAGGTTGATATTCAGTATATAGATAAAACAAAAAGCGCTCACAATCAGTTCTGTTTTTAGTAGCCGTTATACCATCTTGTATCACCTTTATGGGATGATCCGACATGTTTGCGACAAAATGCAACACAGGGGTCAGACAAAACAATGGACTATCATCTTAAATTGATTATTTCTGTGATCAGAAGAGGTGAAGCGTAAAAGAAAGAGCAATAATTCACTGCTACTGCTGCTGTGTGTTTACGCCCACTCATGCATATACATAAAGGCCCAGAAAACAGCCTCTTTTTAGGAGCGCTCTGAAAGTCACTTTTCAGAGGGCTAAAACTCTCGAGTTTGGGAAAATAAACCTCAAATACTGTTGTTAGGGTTCTTAGAACAAACGGAGGTGGGTGAAAAAGAGCAAACTACTGGACCTTTAATGTTTTGCAATTACTATTTATTCCCAGTACGGAAATGTGTTTTCACTTTTTTAATTAGAAGAAAATACTTGAAATTATTAAATCCAGCGTCTTTTTTTTTTTTTTCTTTTTTTTTTTTAAAAAGGAAAAAACAATCAGAATTAAAAATCAAGTTTTCAAAGTAAAAACATTGTGATTTTGTTTTGAGCAAAATCGTGCAGCCTTAAAACAAACTTGTTGTTTGTTTCAAAATTTCCCCAAATAAAAAAAAAAATGGCAATAAAGGTGCACGAAATAAAATCAAGTAAAACAAAAAAAGTTTCAAATTTTTATGATTGAGAAATGAGAAATAATCATTAAAAAGTGTTAGATTACTACATTTATTTTCATTCTTTAAGATTTATTCCACATTTGTTACTTTTCATTGGGAATTTCCTTTTCATTTTTTGTGTTGTATCGTGAGTATTTTGTATCGTGAGCCCTATATTGTATTTCATATCATAATGTGAGTTGACTCTTTCTTTACAAACCTAGAACTTGCAAATAATAAATTGTATTTAAACACGCATGCACATTTGTTTGTAGGATTAAACCCATTTGAGGAGGTGTAGAGGATGTGCAGTGATGGCGTGCAGGTCTGTTCCTGTCAGATAATGAAAAGCAACTGGAGTGTGAAACTGAATTATAGAATCAGTTCTGCTAATGCATCAATCAGAGTAAAAGACTTTAACTTGAAGTACGGGTTTATCACAGTTTACAGCAGTGTTTCAATGTGTTTCTACTTAAACGATAAATGTCTATCATCTCATTATTATTTCAGTTGTTCATTTTAGTCCAAATTGTTGTTTTTTTTCCAAGATTGGCCTGATGAGTCATTTTAACCTCCTACATTTTGACACGATTAACTTAGTTTCAGAATTTTACTTTGGCAGGCATTGCAGATATTATTCATTTTAATTCTAATTTGTATCTTTCTACTTTCTGTTTCGTCTAATTTCTTCTACAACAACCATGTATCTTGTGCTCATTCTGCTCACTTTTTGCAAACTGAGACTGACTGATATTACTTTGCACATGAAGAGAACCTGCTGCTGGGCTGTTTAGTTTCTTTTTTTTCTTCTCTTTTTTGTTTTTGCTGAAAGAAAAACATCTCAGGAGCCTGACAGCTTCCCCTGTAAATGAGATATCATCTATTGGACTCTGAGGGAGTGCAGAAATACTGACACTGACAGCTGCTGGAGATATATATATAAAAAAAAAAAAAAAAAACAGCAGCTTTTTCATCTTTGGTCAATCATCAGGTATTTCTCTTTGACACAAATCAAACTGTAGAGTTAGTATTGCTGCCTCACCGTGCAGAAATGAAGCTATTTTCTGTGCAGGATCTGAATGTTCTCTCTCATCGTGCATTCGTTTTCACAGCCCAAAATCATACATTGGGTTTATGGGAGTGTGTTGCAGCTCTGATAGATTTTTATTTTTCAATTCAGCCTGAAGTGAACTCTACCATGTACACTGAATCAGCCGAGATTGGTAACAGCAGACCTACATGACCTCGCACTGCACTTTTTATGAGAGAGAGTGTAGCTTCTAAAATCTTCCACAGAAAGCTGGTTCAACAATCCATTGCAATGGCAATCTGCAAGTCTTTTTCATCAATAACATCACATCCTACTGTTGCTACACTGGTGACTACAACTGGTAACCATGCATAGCAGGATATTGTTAATATCTGCTCTCTTAAGTAGGGCTGGGCGATATGGACCAAAACTCATATCTCAAGATTTTTTCTCAAAATGGCAAAATACAATATAAATACCATTATTTTTAATTCAAAGTGTGACCAGAAAGACAATTTTCGATTCAATTTGCTGATGTAAAATGCCACACAGGCTCATTTATTAACAAACAGCTGCACAATATGTGCCACTTTTAGCTTTTTCTCCTATAAAGGACAGCAAGTGTGAGTGAGTTCTTTAGTGTGATTTGTTTAGAGGAAGGTTTGGGTTAGAACACACTTTTTCATGCTGTAGTGAACGCCGCGACACCTTTAAAACAAAATAAGCTATGAAAAAAAAAAAATATATATATATATATATATATATCAATATTGGCAATATTGTAATTTTCTATATTGCCAAAATAGAAAACTCAACATATCTTGAATCCCGATACATTGCCCAGCTATACTCTTAAGGTGCATTCACACCAAATGCCACTTCAGCGACTATATTTGCTTAAATCGCCCTTTGATGAGTCGCTTCAACATAGTCGCGCTTATAGCTTGTTTCATCTACTCCGCCAATGTCGGCTCAATTTTCATTTTCACATAAAACATGGCTGATCGTACCACGATTGCGGCACTTTCGTGCAAGTGACGTAGGGAGAAACTCATTGTCGATTGAATGTCGCGACACAACGTCACTCGAAGTCGCTTGAAAAGTTCAATATTTTCTACTTTCAGTTCCAGCGACTCAGATCGGGTCGCTTGAAGGGAGGTCGCTTAACGTTGTGTCATTTATATTGATTTTGAATGTAATCTAGTCGCCGGAGTCGCTGAAGTCATGTTTGGTGTGAACACACTTTTAAAATCTTTGTTGTAAACAAGTTCTGATGAACTACAGCCGGGCCCGCGGAACGTCTCCCCCCTTTCAAAATGGGCCCCATTCATATATTGTATGTTTATGATTCCATTAACTGTCACAATATTTGACACAAATAAATGAGAAAATGACTTTAATGGAAATTGCCTAAAAATTGTGCGAGGCATAATCGTAGTCTACATCGAATTACCTTTGAATCGATGGGTCACAACTATGTTCCCATGAATTTGGAAATTACCGGAAATGAAAAGGGCTCTGAGCATCTCATATTTATTCATAGTGTTCATACCAAACTGCATACCGTTCTAACGAGAACTAACGGAGGAGTGGTCATTTGAAAAATGGGGCCCCCTGGTGCCCCCGTGACACGTACGGGTACTCCATTTATATATTGGTATGTGCCAATGATTCGGTACCACCGACCGTCGTAATATTTGACTCGCAAATTAATGAGAAATCAACTTTCTTTTTTTTCTGGCCCCTAAATTGAAAATTTGGCTCCGAGCGTTGATGGATACACATCCATAAATTACACCTACCATATTTGAGCCCGATCCACTCCACTCACGAATAACAGAGGAGTAGCGTTTCGAGTCCGGTACCTTGGCCTAAAAAACACTTTGAAGATGAAACCCCCAAGTTTGAGGCCATGATTCCCAGTTGGAAAATGGCAGATTGCAACTGGTCTTCAGAGGAGAGGTTTCGCCTTCAAGTGGAGGACTTCAACTATCTCAGGATCTTGTTTACGAGTGAGGTTGTTAAGGAGCGGGAGAATCTACAATTTTGTGGATGCTTAACTTAGCTTTCTGTTTACCAGTCAATGTATGTTCCAATCCTCACCAATGATTGTGAACTTTATGACCGAAAGGACGAGTACAAGCTGCTGAAATGAGTTTTCTCCACAGGGTGGCTGGAGATGAGAAGCTTAGACGTTAAGGAGAACTCAGGGCGGACCTATAGGTCATGTTGGAGGGATTATATATCTCATCTGGCAAGGGAGCGGCTTGGGATCCCCACAGAGGAGCTGGTGAATATGAATGGGCAGAGGACAAATTGGGCATCACTGCTGAGGATGCTGCCTTCGCAAACCAGGCTCGAAGAAACGCAACGCAGTGTGAAGATAAAGCTAAGAATCACTAATGAATAGAGAATGGTTATATTATTAAGATAGGCTTGATATCGATATCGGCTTGAAAAACCAATAAGCACTACCCTGCTCTCCTCTTTATCTCCATATACTTATGATGTATCGTGTCGGGTATAACGGAAGTTGGAAATTAAGTGTTAGACAATATTGACATATTGGCAAAAAGCTGATATCGAACACCATACAAATTAATTTTACATTATTGATTTAATAAAGAATTGTTTAAACTTGGAGAAAAATGTATCAATTTCTTTAACTTCAGAGTTTATGTTCATAATTTTAATCATATCCCTATAGTAGTAGTAATAGTAACTCAAGCCCTCTACACAATTACACATTGGTTGATAAATGTATAACTTTTTAATAGAGGTAAAAATATGTATGTGCTGGTACATTTTGACATGTAATGTGTTTATATTAACCCTAATTTAAATGGAAACATGAAATTTGCCAAAGTGATATACAGTAGTAATGATAAAATGTGAGTCAGCAGATGGAGGTTGAAATAAATATGTCTCCAAATTTTCATGATCATTTCTTTTTTTGTTTGTTTGCTTTTGTTGCAGCACTTTGCAGTTGTATGTTTTTGTCTTTGGTGGGTTTTGTCTTTCCTCGTTTGTTTATTTGTTTCCTTTATTTATCAATTGTATCCATTTGTGTGTTTTATTCGCTGTCTTGAGCCAGAATGAATATGTAGGTATACATTTTACATAATCTTTATAGTGTTTTTCCTATTTTTATGTAAACTATTTTATGTTTTGTAAACTATTTTATGTTTTGTAAACTATTTTATGTTTTGTAAACTATTTTATGTTTTGTAAACTATTTTATGATTTGTAAACTATTTTATGTTTTTGAAAAGTCACTAATGCCAATGTCCCAATGATATTGGGGATCTCAATAACCAAATGTGGACTTTTATTTAAAAAAAAAAAAAAAAGAAGAAAAATAATCCAAATTTGAATTTAGACTATTTAAAAAATGATTCAACAGGCATTTTGAAGTTGGCAATTTTGGTGACAAAAGCCCAAAAGGGCTAGCCTGGCGAAGCCACACCCACTTCCTTACTTTTTGTAAGAAAGTGGTAATTGCCTATTTTAAATATTTAATAATACAAGGAGACTATGATAGATTCCTGGCTACAAAAATGCACCCTTGTCCTTTTAACCACAGCAGCGTTTGTGACATTTCTTTTTAATGATAATAATAATAATCATCTTATTGAAAGCAGCTGATAAACCAATGAAATACTCCTTTACCTTTTACTCTATTAGAGCGATGATTAAAGCTGTGTTAGGGCACAGTTGTCTGCACCGTGCCACTGCACAGAAACCCTGTGAACTCACTGTGCTTGTGCACGTCAGTCCCAGGAGTGCACGCTAACAATTAAAATCGTACTTTCTATGAACAAGATGTGCCCTGGTTTACGAGTTTCATTCACTTTCTCTAGGCTTCAGTGAAGCAATGAGTTACTGTGTCTGTACAGATGTCGGGCAAATTCATCAAAACTTGGCGTGCATGTGTGCGTCCTGTGTGTGTGTGTGTGTAGGCTACTACTTTGTGTTTCTGGATGTAAAAAAAAAACCACCAAATGTTTGACATACAGAGTGTAGTAACAGTTATCAGGAGAAAAGTGATGATGGCTTAAACATCCAACCTTTGTACTTCTCCTGCCTTTTTAACTGCACATCAGATGTGACTCTCATGAATAGAAATGATGAGATAAATCACTCACTCGGGTTTAAAAATAAACCAACCTGTTTGATCAATATTTCACCCATGGAAATGTACTTTGTCTCTGTCACGGCGCGGCTGAATAAACATGATTAAATTTTAATGTATTACACGTAGCTCTTTCTCACCAATGGAGGGAATTAGAGTGTGTGTTACTGTTCACAGATGAATGAGTGCATCATAGACAAGGGAAGCTATTGACTCTTCCAAACCATGACTGGTTTAATGTTCAGAATCAGAATCAACTTTATTGACCAAGTAATGTATGTTATACACACGAGGAATTTGACTTGGTGAACTGTGCTCTCTCTAATAGTGTAAACATTAAATAATAACAACCAACTCAAAAAATATATATACAGTATATAAACATAAATATAAACAGTAGTTAGACTAGTATGTGCAAAACTAAATAAAATAACAAGATAACAATAACAAGATAAGATAATAATAATAAGATAAAATCTAATAATAATAAGATAATAGTACAGTAGTGCATTGATGAGTAGTGCAGGTGAAGATTTAAATTAAATTGTATGTACATAAACATTCTCAGTGACTGTTGCTGCCTATGATGTGTTTTATATACAAACATGCATTGTTGTGGTGGGACAACAAAAAATAAAATTGATATGATATTTGTCCTCCTTCCACGCTTACAATATGAAAATTAATATGTCTGCGGTGAAATATTACGATATATCGCTTTGGTTGGATTTTATCCGATACCGGTGCCTACTCTGTATTTTATAAACGGTTCCAGATCACGTAGGACATCAAACAGTCAAACACTTTTATTCCTCTCGCTATCAGTTATGAGCAATGGGTGTGCAGCGCTGAGTCTGATGAGTAGCGGCACTGACGTCACAATCAACAACAGTTGGGGTGGCGGGGCACCGAAATGTTCGTTCTTATTCGGTCTGATTATTACCCTTTACGTTGGCCAGATTGGTACCGTGTTACGGTACTCAACCCTATATATCGCAAACCAGCATTGCCTTCAGCGATAAATCGTGATATTTCACCGCGCATTTATCGTATCGATCCAAAAATGTCCAAATTGATTTTATAATCACCTCACGCCTCAATGCATTTTAGCTGGAAGTCGACGGCACTTTAGTTCCATTTTTAAAGAATTTAAGAATGTAACAGAATCAGAATTTGTTGTAGAAGCAAAAGTTTAACTTTTTTGAAAAATGTAATTCAGTTTGATATACACACACCACTTGTTTTTGATATTGATACTTGAATTACAGTTAGTCACCATTCACTTGTTTTCGCAAGTTTAAAAAAATGAAATAAATTGTATTTCATACTATTTTGTACTTGTAAAGGTGAAATTTGTAATTATTAATATCATGATGTATATTGTATTGCAACACTATGAATGTTTTTAATTATCACATTTATTATAATGCATTATTATGACCTTCACCAGCCATCACTAAAGAAGGATGAGGGGAAAAGATAAGTGTGTAAAGGCATTAGGGAGGACACGACACCTTAATTAGATCAAACTGAAAGCAATGCTGCTTTGTCTGACTTTTTAGATGGAGACTCAAGGCAATATTTTTCTTATTTGCAAAGAACAGCTTCAGACACATGAGAAAAAGTCTTTTTAAAGTTTAAAGTTTTTTGGAACATTAATATGATTAAACATTGATTTATGCTAACCATGTGCAATAGGGCAATGTGCCACAATATTAGCACTTAAACTAACAACTAACCAGGCACCAGGTTGGTGTGCAATAATTTTAGCACTAAATATTAAGCACGTTTGCACTTTAGCACCAACTTAATCTTCTACCTTATGCACTTTAGCTGCAATGGTCACTTTATTTATTGATCTGTCCTAAGCTAAATGTTGTTATATTCTAGTCTTTGAATATCATTGTACTGTCCATGCTGTCTGATCTTGTTATGGAATTGTCTGTTTTTTTTTGTAATGTACTTTCTTTTGTACACAACATCAAACTGCCAGGGACTACAGAACAAAACTAGGCTGTGGCTACAATCTGGCACATTTACATATTTGTCCATTAATGTTCACTATCCCTTGTCAGAAAAAAAAAAAGATACAGAAATGCACACACATTTTGTACATATACCCACTCACATTCACATTGATCACAAAGCAAGAAAAGAAAATAAGATGAATGTAAAAGGATATAATTGAATAAAACCTAATAGTTGATTTAAAAACAAAGCTAAATAGATACAGCTTAAGTTTTAAAAAAGTTGATTGCTCTCGGGTCTTCAGGTAGGCGGTTCCATAAAGAGCAAAAGCTGCCTCGTCATGTGTTTTTGTTCTAATTTTAGGAATTGTTAAAAGGCTTCTATCTGAAGACCTGAGAGTTATTTAAGGCTCGTAGTGTAAAAGCAACTCAAATAAATAGGTGGGGCTAGGACCAATAAGAGTTTTAAAAAACCAGTAAGGCAAGGCAAGGCAAATTTATTTGTATAGCGCATTTCATACACAAGGCAACTCAATGTGCGTTTCATGATAAAATATTCAATTGTTTAAAATCAATAAGTACATTCAAAAACATCAGTAAAATCAATTAAAATCATCAGTAAAATCAATTAAAATAGTAGAAGAATCACACAAGGAATCAGTCCAGAGACTTTAAATCATCCTACTGTTGTTAGTGTCTTCCTTGCAACGTCCATAAAAGTAAATAAAAAAAATATGAAAGCAAATGTGGTGAAAAGCAAAATAAGTTAAAACTAAATCTAAACAGTAGAAAATCATAAATATCAGTTGGGACTGGATTAGGGATGCACCAAAATAAAAAATGTGGCTGAAGCCAAAGCCTGATAAAAAAATAAACACTTTCAAGCAGAAAAGTCACCAATTCCATCTTCTACTCCTCCAGACCATACACTGTAAAAAAGACGGCGCTCTAACTCTGGGAAAGGGGCGGGGCCTGTGAGCAACAGCTGTCAGACAGTCCATTAAACACAATCCTGGCTCTGATTGGTTCTTTTTGCTCGGTCGCGGTGCATTCTGGCAATCTGCCAAAGGCTGCAGGAGCAGCAGGGTGGGCTCAGTGAGGCAACATATCCCATGCCACAACAGATTTGTCAATAACAGTACTTCAGCTTCAAAATGTCCCAATATCCTCCACAACACTAAACAGTTGATCATCTAAAGCCATGAACTCCATTACCTTCTTTGTAATTTCGTTTGCTTTGGCACTGTCCTTTGAAAACTTTTTCGTCTTCCACAGAGGAAGTGGGCGTGTTGGGACAAGACGCTTTCCTTTTAGCTACTGCAGCCGTCTCTCTCGTACTCAGGATGCTGTTCAGGGTATTTGGCTTTTAAATGAAGGTCTTTGCAGTGGAACCCAATCTAGATAGTTTGGTTGAACACTCGTTGCAAACTACAAGTCTTTTCTCGCATCTCCACAACATCAACATTTTAGCGAAGGCGTGAGGTCAACGCGTCACTGCACGTTATTTGGTTGCGTCACACGCAACTCACTCCACCGAAGGCCGAATGTGGCTTTTTTTGCGATATTCGGCCGAACATATTCGGTTACCAAATGTTTGATGCATCGCTAGACTAGATGTAAATACTGCACCAGAATAATAATAAAAACTTTACTTCACATCCTTGCTCCCGATGGATTGTACTTTCTGGAATAAAAGAGTTTTTTAAAAAAAATGCTTCAGATGTCTTTTATTTTTTATTTAAGTGGACAAAACCTCAAACACCTCCAACTTTTTACTTTGAGCATTTGACTCTTGAGAGGTGACTCAATCTAGATTCATCTAAATGACTCACGTCTTCATGCAAGTGTGACAAATGGTATCGTGTAATTTTGCTCTAGTGAAAATAACTCTCACTTGTGTTGTCTTTTCATTCTAAATACAACCCAGAGTGCTAAAGGGAGGGGGACACTTAAGTGCACTAAAGGTACAGTAATTGTACAATAGCTGAAAGTGTGTTCTCATTTCCTTTCACTAAGCTGTACTCACATCATTGTGTGTATTTTCAGTGCGTGTGTTAATGCCGAGCCTTAGTGATAATACCTCATATTGCCTCGTCTACAAAATTCTCTAACTTCATGGTGTGTTTTCCAAGATACGAGTCCCGCTCTTAGTAACCATGTTGAGTCAGCGTTGAACCAAAAACAGTCTCCACCTCACAGTTTATTTCTCATGCCACTGACAGCGTGTCTGTTTCCATCTGAGCTGCCCTGACAGGTTCCTCTTGCAGCTGAAACTGTTAATTATGGCAGCTAGTTCACACTTTTGATTGCAGTCCTCTGAAACCGTGCAACAGCCCAACTGTCAGTTTAATCACAGAGCGGGTCGACACCACCGACCACACTAGACTCCCTCCACATCGCCTCGTGTCACCATGCTAGAGAGGTCTATTTCTGGCTTGTGACATACTTCATTAAAAGGGAGTATTTTACTTATTAAATATGAAATGAAGTAAGTGTAAAACCAGAAAGCACACAAACGAAAGGCAAAAAAGGCTCATAAGAATTCACCTTAAAGACACCAGAGGTATGACAAGCTCAATGAAGGAAGCAACACTTCACAAAACCAACACATGGAAGTTAACGAATTCTCCAACCATCCCTGTATCTGTATTTCATCCAAAAGTTCTTCTAACCACTGCAGTCCTTCACTATGACCCCAGTTTCCTGATTACTTTCCCATTATGGTCTGGCTTGATTAATGGATGGTTGTGGCTCTGTAGGCATCACCAGGCAAGTAATTGTCTGATTATGGACAACTGGCCTCTGTCAGAAGCTTGGCACGCTGGAACACAGAGTCTGGTGGTCATTAGCTTTTAACTCGTCCTGCCTCCCGTTTGAGATGGAAGGACTCTGACTGTGACTTCAATGGCCATGCCTTACTGTAGTGTTGTCTGCATTATGAAGGATCTTTAGTGTGCATCTCAGTTTTTGTTGATTTGATTTGTGTCACTGGCTGTGAAGTCGTCACTGAAACGGAAACATATCAAAGCTACCCAGAGTGCATGTGTGAATTGAAGAGCACACACAAACAGTGCCGTATCGACTTCAACTCGGGAATTTTGTGAATATCTAAAAATATAAACTTTACATGTGAATTATTGACTGGAATTATCCGGAAACTGGGGGTGACTTTTAAATACTGATGCTTATATTTTAGATGATGATAAAACATATTTTCCCAGCATTATTTAACATCCCTGTTTAGGGCCAACCTTCAGTTTTCTTGTTGATTCCAATGGAACGTTTCCAACTTTGAAAATTCCCAGAATCTTGCAACCCTGGTTGAAATGTTATGTTTTTTTTAATTGTATTATTTTGGATGCTAATATTTATGTTTACATATGATGCAGATATTTAATTAATCTGGTTAATTCCAATAAGTAATTCTTATAAAAATCACCCAGATCTATTAAAAAACAACCTCATTTTCCACAAAGGAATCTGTATAAAATAATAAGAATAATTATTATTATTTTGAAAATAAAATAAAATAATTTGATTAACAATTTAAAAACAAAAAGTATAGCTAATGTTTTGGTGCACTATATTATGTTTAATCTGATTGGTTGGCTATGATGTGAAGCATTTGATTGTTGTCTGGTCATTTCATTTTTTTTGTAGTTTGAAAATGCCCTTTGATCATTTTAAAACAAAATAATCATTTTCTCTGTAACACTTGTATGCATAAATGTATTGAATTACTTTACTCCTTTTAAAACATACTCAAGTGAAATAACTGATTTAGCAATATACTCATAAAAGTGCCCATAAAATCAACTTAATTACAGTAACGTGAGTACTTGTAATCATCCATTACCTTCATCTCTGTATCCTGGCTCTTTTATTTTTAATAATCTTCAAACATATTTGGCAGGATAAAGCTGAGCAGTGTTCTGGTGGCCTACGGTACTCTACATGTCACTGTTTGGCCACGATAAAGACACCTGACAAGCCCACAGTGTGCGACTGCTCAGTGCTTCCATAAATCACCCTGACAACATCCAGCCAGATGACGGACCCTGACAACTGTAGCTGCTGTGCTGCTTGGCTCTGACTGCAGCCGTAGATTCATTTAGCACTTCAACACAACACGCTAAGCTAAGCTATATTTATCGCACTTTAGCTGTGAGAAAGTTTCTACTGAGATGGTTTCAAGGGTTTTATTTAAACAAACCAGTAGTAGTTCCAAAGCTTTGGACGAGAGCAGTGGTTCTCAAACTTTTGGGGTACTTCCCACTTTGAACAAAGGTGAAATTTCATCTGCACCCCCCCCAAATAATCTGACAAATAACACATTTTCGAATGTATTACAGACAAGATGCATTATTATTATTATGCCTGAGCACCGGTGCATTATTATTATGCCTGAGTGCATTTATACAACATGATTTATTATGTTTAATATTATCTGAAGTGCATTTGACGATAGTAACACCACTTAACTTTGAAAAGTAGCACTAAGCAAATAAAAACAAAATTATAATAGTCCAGTATAGACATTTGTGATTTCCTTTTAAGCTTTTAATTGTAGTCAAAATTAGTGTTTCCAAAAACGTTTATCCTGACATGAAATGGTCTGCTTTTACATGTTGTAAAATATATAAAATGAAATCCTACAAATAAAACCTTTTTTAAGTATATGTTTGATTCAGATGCTGAACATTTAACTCCGAAGATTTTTTATTTATTTTTTTTCTAATTAAAATGGCATGCTGTGTTTTTGTCCAGAAGTTCATAAAAGCAGAGCAACATCGGGTTTGGACTCCAAGTAGAATGAAAATATTTGTTTAGTGACGTTCATTCAGATAAATGGGTGAATGGATAGTTAAACAACTCTGAGACATTCCGTTTTTATTCACAAACCCAAGTTAACTGAAAACAAGCAGCAGACTTTAACCAATGCTATAAAAGAAGAAAACACACACAAACATCTTAAATAGAAAAGATGGAGATAAATAGAGCAGACTTATTTGCAGATCATACAGACTGTAGTCATGAGATTTAAAAGCAGAGTTGAAAGCCTTGGAAGAGCTCCCGGCTCACGCGGATATTTGCGCTAATGAGCGTAATGTTTAGGTCATTTGCATTGCCAGCTAAAGGCAGCGGTCCATGTGAAAAGGGCATAAATCACACAGTGGTGACCGTGGAAGACATTGTGCCTCTGAATGTTCAGGCTCAAGCTGGGATCTAATAATGGAAATCCATAAACAAAACTGGACAATAACGCCGTCGTTTGGAACATTGAATATGATTTAGCAATTTCACAACAAGTACAGAGTTCGGTTTGATCATTTTAGCCTCTAAGAAAAGATGAAAAACATGGAGAAAAAAAATAGCTAATAGTCTTGTTCTGAGAAATAAGTAATTTAATAGTTAAGAATCAAGACTCTACCATGCAAAGACATTGTCAACCCTAGCTAATTAGCCTATTCCAGACATGCGGCCTTCTGTCTAATTTTGTACGGCCCCCAAAACAAAATTGTAATTTGCGAGTTTGGAAGTTACATGAAGCCTAACATAACACACAAAACTCCAGAAAACAACAGAAAAATTTTATTGGCTGTATTGCAAACCATCATAATGCTCAACTGTTACCTGGAAATGATTATTCTTCTTCGTTAAACTGCAATCTGCTTGAATCCATCCAGCCATTAGTCCAGGCCACCTGCTGTGTTTATGGACCTTATAGCTGCAAAATCTCAATCATCCTTTGTGTCACTTGTTTTCATTTTCATGTCAGAAATATCATCAATGATAATCTCTTGCTGCACAACCTCTGACTGACTAATTACACCTGCAGCTGAATGGTTTCTGCAGGCGTTTAAATATATGGCAGTGAATATGTACAGATGTGAAAGGAAGATCTATGGGTCATAAGCATATCTTCTACAAGATAATTGTGGGTTTGGGATGCATAGAAGGGTGAAATGAGGACAGCATAGCAACCCTGATAGCACGCATACGTCTCGCCGATGTCGGCCTTAGATCGTGCGTCGGCATTCTACTCATAATGCGTAATTTTGTTAAGTTTTCCCCCCAAATCGGTGATACCATTTATAAAATTGTAGAACTGTAAAATGTCACTTCCATGAAGCTGTTTTTGTGCTGGGGCTCTTTTGGCTATGCTGCTGAAAATACATTTATGATTATGAACTGTCTCTCTCTTTACTTTGTCCACACATAATCAGCTACAGTATTTAGTGGTGGTATATTGTTTTTTGTTGTTGTTGTTGTAATATTGCCATATTCTTATCAGATTTAAGTAAATACTTGACTATGGATATGGAGATATTTATACTAATTGAATGATGTGAGCTAAATAAAGGTTAATAGAAGCTGTAGAGAGGTCACGCTGAGCATCTTTAAGTTATCGTCCAAACGCCAATGTCTCCGCGACGTCTGCCCAACGAGCAAGCGCTCTCCATAATACACCTCGCCGATGCAACTTCATTCATTGTGCTGATGTCGTCGAGGTGTATGTGTGCTATCAGGGAAGAGACTAATAAACTGCAGATTTCATGCAACCACGGCCAACCTGACAACAAAAGGGACCCTGAAACTAGGGAATACACAAGAGGATATACGATACGGGAAGATATTTTTGGAGAAGGGAATTAAATAACCATGCTTCTATTTGACTAACTCCAGGCAAACGTTTGGGTATAACCTTTTCAACTCAAGTGAATACCATCCATCCATCCATTTTCCAATCCGCTTGCATCTTTTCATGGTCGCGGGGCTCAACTGATTGTACAATGAACAATAACATAAGACCAATTTGTTTCTATTGAAAATGCAATAAGATCGACTCTGCAAATAGAACACAAAAACACTGATAATTCATTACCAGCAGTGGGGGGCACGCATTTCACACCTGGGCCTTCAGCAAGGTCCAACACCAGTAAACCCAGTGGCCCCCTGCTGGAGCTATCTGGTCCACACGACTCTGACACTACTTCGTCACATGGAAAAAAGTGTGATTGATCTATTGTGTTTGTTGTGTCACTGCAGTCTTCATCAGAGCTGTAAATGCTGTCACACTGCTTCCTCATGTTAAAAACAGCTGATCATGCCGGGACGGTGTCAGTTCTCCGTCCTTGTGCTAGTAGGTGTTATACTGTTTCCAAAAACAATGTTTTCTGCCTCTGGCGGGCTCAATTCAGACTCTACCGCCACGAGAGACATTTTTGGGCTCGGGGGGACCAAACCTATCCACTGATATCAGGCACGGCCCAATCCCAGCTCTGAATGTGAAGTTTTCGCGTTCCAGGATCCGACAGCCGAGGCTGAGTCCACCCTATGACGTCACAATACGGAAAAAGCCGATTTCACAGACTGATCATATCCAATCAAAAGACGTGCACGTCATGCGCCTTCTAGCTAGCTACAGTGTTACTGGTGCTACAGCAGGTCAGGCGTACAACAGCAACTTGAAAGCTGATTGGTTAACGCCAGAGTTTAATTTCCATTCACTTTTAGCTACAGGTGCCCGCACTGTTGATTCTCAAGGCCTGAGGGCAGATTTTAGACCCTGGAAACACATGCCGGCTGAATATGATTGGCTAAAACGCAACCAAGAGGAAAGCTATGAATTGATGACTATGACTATAAATATGAGGAAAAAATTATGTCTGATGATGTTTAGGCCAGCAGAGAAGGTCTTGCTGACCCTAACGGCCCACCACTGATTACCCACCACTGATTACCAGCATACGCGGCGTTTGCCAAAAGTTTTCATTATAATTTTCCCAAATTAATTTGAAAAAATAAATTTCTTAATATAATTTACAATGCATAATATACAAATATTTTAAGTGCCACAAAACCTTATGTATTACTGCTAGTTTAATGTCACAGATGTTAATTCTACCTCAAGTGTGTAGTATAAGTTTTCAGTGAAATGCTCCCAAAATTTGGAGACTTTAGGTTGGTTCTTCTTCTGTTGCCCAATTCTTCTTCACAATGTAAATGGTGAAGCAACACTGCACCCGGCAGTTCATGTATGGTACTGCAGCAAAAATGAAGCAGAAAGCGGCACTTGGCCTGATTTAGAATATGAAACACGTTCTGACGAAACGTCAGACACATATTACACCTCTGCCATCGGTGTGAGGTGGACAACATGATACGAGATAATTTTTTGTCAAACGTAGCAGAGTAAAAGTCTGTTTGTCAGTCGTTCTGTGTGGTGTGATTAAAACATGAAGCTCTCGTCCTAGTTTCCAGGTAAATATCTGAATATCACACAAACAAAACCAGATTTAATTTCAAAACAGAAAAACGCTGCATGTTTGGTTTTTCTGTATTTCTGTTTTGATTTTAAGTCATAAAAACAAAATAACCACACTTTATTTTGATTTGGTTTGAAAACGGAATAACCAAAGAACGAAGGGTACACGGATTATTTTAGTCCAAGTATTTCAGTTTGGTGTATTTTGTACTAAAACGTCTGAGTGACTGCCCTCTATGGGTTGAAACCTAGTCATTACTTGATTAAGTTAAATTTGCTATTGGCTGAGAATGAGACTGACATTTTTCGGTTGTTCTTGCGTTACGAACAATCACTCTTGGCCCCGCCCCTCCTACTAAAGCCAGTAGGAGTGACATGTACTTCCTGCTCTCTCTGCCATCATTAAGCATTGATTGACAGCTCCATGTGAACTGCGTTCAGCTGCTAGTGATAAATGCTCTGTGCTGCTTTATGGAGCAGATTCTGGTCTAATCAGAGGGTTAATCAAAATAAGTGCGTATATATACCGCCACATCGTATGCGTATCCCCGTGTGTGCGTGTACTATGTGACTTCTTGTCGCTGTGTGTCCGTCTTCCTGGAATGTGTGTGCGTTAGTTGGTTTTCTGGGGCTTTCTGTAGTGTCTGTAGGGTTGTGTGTGTGTGGGTGAGCTTGATGTCGGGATTGTGTGTGCAGGTAATGTGCTGTCAGCTGGATTACGGACTTATTCCTTTTAGTGAAAAGGTAAATTATCATCAGTCAATCAAACTTTATTTACATTGCACTCTTCTTACAAATTAAATTGTAGATCAAAGTGCTTCACAGAAATGTGCTAAAGTGACAAAAGTTAAAAATGATAAAAATGTTTACAGACTAATGCACACACAAGTAATTTAATAAAAATAGATAAAAAGATGACAACATAAGTAAGAGTCAGAGATAAAAACAAAGCAGAGAAGGGAACAATTTTTAAAATATAAAACATTAAAATTAGAATAAAAACATTAAAAGTTAAGAACCCTATACATTACAAAAAAAAAAAAAAAAAAAAAAAATCATTAAACACTACATAAAAGCCAGACTGAATAAGTAGGTTTTTAGCTTGCCTTTAAAAATCATGATACTCTCGGCTCCTGTTACTCAGTTCTTTCTTCTGAACGTACAAGGCTACATTCTCTATACAAAGTGCGTCATTGATTCACAATTCCCACATGTACACTTTTATATGCTCTAAATCTATTGAAGCATTTGCCTTTCACCTTGTCAGCACGCTCAGCTGCATTAATAAAATTAAAAAAAAAGAAGGCAAGGCAAATTTATTTGTATAGCGCATTTCATACACAAGGCAACTTAATGTGCTTTACATGATAAAACATTCAACAGCTTAAAATCAATAAGAACATTTAAAATCATCAGTAAAATCAACTAAAATCATCAGTAAAATCAATTAAAATCATCAAACACATTACATCAACAACATGATGAAAAGAATCAGATTGCAAGCATTTCATTTTCAACAACTTTATTGCAGATCATGTATTATGCATGCAACCACATGCCGCTGATGCATTTCTTTCCCCTGTAATTCTCCTTTCCAACACCTTTGCTTCACAAATCCAACCCTTGACATCACTCTCCATTAAACAGGTGTGCAGTTTAACATGAAGCCATAAATAGATGCCGTTTTTCCTCTCTGGAGCTCAAAGGCAGCCGCAGTGTTTGTCAAAAGGGCGTTTGAACAAGGACAAATACATCTGCTGGTAATTTTCCCAGAAGGCAACATTCCCGTCCTCCAGAAAAACAACTTTATTTTTTATGTGAAAATATTATGCTGAAAGAAATCTCGACCGCCCAAAAATAAGCTTTTGATTAAGTTACGCTATTTGGGTAAGACAGTGAGATATGTCTAATTAAGAAAACAATTAAGTTCTAAAACGAGGATGGGCATCTGGAGGCCACATGTGGCCCACAAACTAACTTTGTGCAGCCCCCAAAGTAAATGCACAAAATAACAAAAACAAAATGACAACAAAAAATATGCAAAATACAATTAAAATATTCAAAATAACACCATAATTACACAACGTGACTCCATAAAATGTACAAAACTACATAAATACATTAATGAACTACAGAAATAAACATGACAAAAAATAAACAATATGACAAATTGAGTTAGAATTATTAGAATAACATACATTTTCCAAATACACACAAGATGACAACAAAAATACAAAAAAGGAACAGATAAACAACAAAAAATACACAAAATGACAACAGAAATGCACAAAATAAATTATGCAAAAATTCACAAAATGGTTTGAAAAATGCAAAAAACAACAACATTACAAAGAAATGAGAATAGAAATACACAAAATAATAAATTAAGCAAAGCAACAAAGATACACAATAACTAAAAAAAAAACCCCTATAGAAACAACTTACGCAAAATAATTAGAAAAACACAAAAAGTTGCACAAAATATGAAAAAAAAAAAAAAAGAGCAATGAGAGAGCGCAAACCTCTGCTAAGTTTAGAGGTACTGCTTGTTCTTTCTTTTCGACATTGTCTATCAGCTCACCAAATTTCATTTAAACCCATTTAGAACATTTTGAGATATCCTGCTAATAAACATCCACATTAACAGACAAAAATCTTGGCAGAGTTAATTATCTCACAAATAGACAAAAAGACTAACACCACACTCTCTACTGTATTAATTTTCAGATTGTACATAATTCTAAACGCAGACATGAATATTGATAATGTGACCCTTGGTTCAAACAATCACATTTTTGGGGCTGTGATAAAAATTGTCGATCCCTGACCTATAAGTAGTAAATGAATTGATGTAAATCAGCGTTCTGACTGTTCTAGGTCAACGGTAAATTATCAATGTTTCTGATATCCACAGATGAGTGAACTACCGCCCAGAATGGAACAATGACATTAAGGAGCCAGTTGGGCAGTGAGCACCATATATTACCAACCAGGGACTGAAGGAATGAGGCTGCTGCAGTGGAGGAGGATAAAAAAAGAGAGAGAGATGAAGTCCTGTGGATGACTCATCCCCTCAGGCTGCCTCTCAGATATGATGCCAGCACAGTCAGTTATTTGCAGCAGGCTGAAACATCTGCATTAACCCCAGACATGATCATTGGCAGAGCAGTTTGAGGCTTCCACGTCTCCCAACGATCCATCAGAGATTCAGATCCAGTAAAGTAATCGTAGTTTTTAATCATGTACATTGGATTAAAAGGTCTAATCACTCGCAAGAGAGGTTTGTTTGTGTGGCTCAACGTTTTTCCAAGACGACTTCTCCCATTAGGTTATGTAATTTTTCAAACTGGCTTTGGGATTACAAAACACACAATGTGTTTAATAGCGACACATGCAAATGAGCTTCCCGCTGAGTTTGGATGTTGAGGGAAAACTAGGCCATGTTTCTATAAGAACCTTTGCCTGTGGTTTGTGTGTGTTAACTAATGCCTCGTTTACACGGCAGCGTTTTTCTTTCGTTTAAAAAAGGTTCCACAATCCCATTGCAACGTTTTAAAAAAATAAATAAAATCCTTTTACACGAGACCGCGGGAAACCTAAAAAACAACGTAGTATACATGCCAGGCCAATAGATGACACTTCAATCTTTACGACGGCGCTCCTGGGACGTGATATTTGAATGTAAACCAACCATACATTTGTTAAATATTTTAATAGTATACATGCAAATATTATTGTGGCATTTTTAATTGTTAATTAAAAAAAAATAAAAAAGACAAAATGGAAAAACCACCGCAAGCCGATATATACAAAAATGGATCAGAACACAATACATATTGACAGTCAAAAACCAAACCAAAAATTAAATAAAAACCAAAATAAACCGGAATTCACTCAAAACATACATTTCCAATAATTTTAGACAGATTGGCAACAGGTTTAGAAGGTGTAAACTAATTATCTTTAAATAGCAGGGTTTCAACCATTTAAAAAGTACATGAAGTGCCGTAAAATAGTCCGACCGGATGTAGACGCGTTTCGCGCATGCGTTGAAAGGATCAGGCACGTGAAGGGATCGGGCGCTGACACAGCCATCCATTCACACTAACAGTGTTGGAGACTGAAGCATTTTTAAGAACTTCTACTACTGGAGTACGTTATTAAAAAGTTCCATTTTCAAGCTGTAAAACGCCATTGCCATGCAAACGGACAGCCAAACCTTTGCGTTCTCACTAGAAAATGCAAAAGGTTTTCTAGTGAAACGACTCTGACGGGTCTAAATGTTGTAAAGAATGAATGAAATTACACACATTTTATACCTCTTCGTAATTCTAAAAAACTCAGATAAACCGCCCACAGTTGTGGGAAAGTGGGCTTTTTGTTCAAAAACATGTGTATCTTTGGCCCATTAATTATTATCACCAAACTTGCTGCAGTTGAAGTCCATATATTACTTAAATTATTTCTGCTTTTGTTGCCTTCCCTATTGATAATTGGCTTCATATTTGATGTCAGTTTCCAGGTTTTTTTAGGTGTACTACAGACGTCTGTATTTAAAACATGATTTATTTTCACTCAGTATCATACATTTCCAAAATTTCACATCATCTGTAACCACTAAGGGGCAAACTTCAATCCGAAAAAAAAATAGCCATGTAGGTCATGTAGAAGCTTAGAAAACCTTTGTTATGGGTATGTGATTTTTTTGGACAATAGTTGCTGTGGCTTAAACAGTTCAGTTTTCAAGCATGAACATGTCGTTGCCGTGTAAACGGACAGACAAAACGCAACAAAACTTACGTGTTTTCACTTGAAAATGTTATGTAAACTGAGCCTTACTCTATTTATTCATGTAAGTTTTCAGCATAAAGGAATCTCAAAAATAACAAACCTAAGAACTCATAGTTCTCAAGTACAATAGAACAAATGTTATTCCTTTGAAATAGAAAAAATACAAAAAAAAAAAAAAGAATGACTAATCAGCCAACTCCGCATAAGGTCTGAAAAGTATTTTCCTTCCAATTTGTCAACAATCAAGTCTTACAGTATATCACGTGCACACTCAAGCGGATACACACTCATGCTGGTAAGATGCCAACAACATGCTGAGAGAAGTGTAGCCCAGTGGGGACTCATGCATGTGTTTATCGGTGTGTGTGTAAAATAACAAGAGTCCAGGCGCTTTGCTCATTTCCCTCCCTGCCTCTGATCAGTCAGATAAACACAAGCTACGTTAAGATCTCCTCGACATCCAGGGATTGTGCATCCTGTTACCCCTAAAGAGATCAGAGCGATAACAGCGTAAGCCTCCCACAGTTCCACAGGGTTTCATCTAATATAGCTCTGATTGGAACACAGAACACCAAATAAGAAAACTACTACTCTCGTAGAAATGTATCTAACTAAAAAGGTTTCCAACAGAACATGAGAATATCCCTAAAGTTGACTTTGTGAACCACTGTTCTAATGGAATTACAATAAGTTGCTACGATTCCAATGGAAAAAGGAAATATGTTCACGAGCATTTAAATATAATTTGTTTGCTTATTAGCAGGATTATGTCAAAAGTACTTAACAGATTCTGACAAAAATTTCACCAAGGATAGACCTTAAGCCAGGGGTTCCCAAATTGGGGGGGGGGCACGAAGCGGCGTTGCCGATGAGCATGAAAAATAGTTTTAAAAAATATATATATTCTTTGCACTCAAACCTTATTATTACCGTTTTAAAAGATGTAACTGCACATTCTATGTTATTTTTATGAGTTTTGACAAAGAATCACAATTTTTAGCTTTTTCAATGAAGGTAGTATTTCTTTTTGTTGAAATTTTGTTGCGATTATTCTTCGGTGGGTGGGGGCACAACAGAAAAAGTCTGGGAACCTCTGGAAGATTCTAGATCAATTTCAAAAATTTAAAAACGCTCTCTTTCTTTATTGGCAAAATTTCAAAAATTCTCATCTGGGTTTGTAATTGTTCAGTCTTTATGAAATTTGACTCAGTTATATAAGGTTGGTTCCACAATTAACCCATTTGGATTGGCTGAAACTTGGTGGAGTTTCATTACGGTTTCATCACGATTTTTCTAAAAAAAAAAAAAAAAGGAAAAAAAAGAAAAAATTGGGCTGTCCATACATTTTGACCTATTGTATAATTATTAATGTGGATAATAATGTCTTACAGGCCTTTAAAATTGAGTGATCATGTTCACTTTTTGCTTTTACTAATTATCATATTAGAATAATAAAAAAAAAAAAAAAAAAAAACTTTACTCTCGTCAAAGTTAACCTCTGAAATGAACAAATACAACCCTTTATCATCTTAGTGCAGCGGTTATTTATCATTCTTTTCAAACGTGTCTTTTTTTGTTCACACTTTACTAGAGGTTTTATACATAAAGCTGATATTACACTGTAATTATCTGTATTTAGCATGAAAAACGTGTCAGGAAGGCTGTCATTAAGTGTTGTTTGCTAAATTATGACACCTTTGGAGCTATGTTGGTATTTTTTGGGTTAGGAAGAGGGATCTAGTTGGGTTAGGGTTACAAACAACACTTAACGACAGCCTTCATGACACCTTATTCATGCTAATGACATGTGTCATATCGTAATAATAACAGCGTAATGTCAGCCTTTATGAATAAAAATTTAAGTAAAGTCTTTTTTTTTTCTATAGCTGGTTTTCATGATAAGGAAACTAAAAGAGTAATTCAACCCAAACACAACTTTTTTCTGCTGAAAACAAATACATTTGGTTATGAAGTAGTGTTGTCGATTGACTAAAATGTTAAAGATGTAAGTTGTAAAAATATGTGACTGTCCTCTATAGGTTAAATCTGGGTATTTAAATGGAATTTTTTTATTGGCTGAGATGGTGGCTTCTTACATCACAAACCACCACTGTTGGCTCCGCCCCTCCCATATAAACTAATACTTGTTGACTGACTGAATGGGCTGCTGTTACAGTGACTGGGCATGTACTAACTGCTCCATTATCAAGACATTGAATTTCCAGCTAAAACCATGAAGCGTAGTTACACTATAAAGTTGATTGTCACTTCTTCTGACATGTTTGCTTTACACAGATGGCAAATGCGATCTCTTTGATGTCAGCAATGTCTCCATTGAAAAAAATTACAAATCTTTTTTGCACTGTTCCATCAAACGTAGTTTACTTTACAGAATCTATGCTCTTTTATAACAATACTGTCTTCCAGTCTATGTTTCCTCACTGTGTTTTGCTGCACAGGTGACGCTCTTAACCCCAATGACTCCAGAGTGTAGGGACTCACTGCTGCTTAGTGTAATTATTAACCATTATTCAACTAAAAGAGGGTGACTGAGCTTTTGCACGTTTTCCCGCGGTGCTTCATCAGCTCTTAGCAGATGCTCGGTGAAGAGATGACTTGCTCAAACAGAAGCTGAAGCCAACTGAATAATAAAAAAAAGAGACCAGCTAAGCTACAAACATATTTTGTCCAAACAGTAATAGAGAAACACGATGCCAGGATGTTTGTCAAGCACAAGCTGCCTCTGGTTGATCACATCAGAGCACAGTCGATACATTATTTATCAACACAATTTTCAAAAAAGATTTAAATCTATATTTAGAAAGACTTGACGGCGATGAGAAAATGTTCCCGTCTGGGATCTGTGCTTTTATGATTTTAGCTGATTAACCAAACTCAGCCTCAACAAATAAATGATGAATAATAAATCATTCATCAAGAGTTTAGCATAATACATTTTAGCATCTTGCCAAAGTTCTGGCTTCGACAACCCAAAATCTTTTATTTTGATGCACAGAATGCATTAAATATCTGGAAATGTCTTAGCATGACTCTCTTTAACAACATCGGGCCTGATTTACAAAGATCTCAAATAAAGCATGATAAATGAGGTGCCTACATCAATAGCTTGTGTTTGCCCACCTGTTGCAGCCGATTTACTAGGATTGCTTGTGCAAAAGCAAACAGGTGCTACAGATCTACTGTATTAGCAAAAAAACGAAAAGAAAAAAGAAAAAGCCCAATGGCTGCATGAGCTGGATCAACTCTGACGAGCGCTTTTTTCTCCAACACATGCATCATTCAGGTGTGCAGAGCCTGTCGAGTCCTGTCATACAAATACTTGCACCGTGACTGTTAATTTACACCGTCATGTTTTAATATCCTTACATGATTGATTAAATGAATTAACCACTATTAATCTCAACCAGTCGTGCCAGTTATTGGCAGAGTAAGTGAAACATCTAATGTGTTTTTATCATTCGGTTTGACAATAAAACCTTCAGCTTATCAGCGGCAGAACTCTCTTAGGTCATCTTGACTTTCATACAATTAAGTCTATATTAAAAACAAACTAAATGCCAATTTCAGCACTTTTATCACCACATTGATTCATTCAATTTACATAATTACACCTATTGCATTGCTTTATCATCTTTCCAACCTCTGAAACACTGCTTTTATGAGATTTATGTCAAAATAAGCCTATTCACTTAGATCAACACAAAGTAAACTGTTGGATTGCTGCCGTTTAATGCTATATCTCCTGTAAATAATTGCCTGGCATGTTTCTACACTAAAAGGCTCAGTTTAACAAGTTGCGTCAGCGAAGCCCTCAGAGACGTTGTCTTCTTTGGGAGAAATGGACCGGAAATCAGCAAGGTTATTACTCATGCTGACCTCACAACAACACAGCTCAAACACACACACATAAATAGGTAAAGTGGAATAAATCATTATGCACAAGGGAAACGGCAAGTGTTGAAGTGTGAAACGTAGTGGCTTGACAAATGGGCTGATAAATGTCCTTCACAGCAGGTGGTTACGTCTGCAGACGACAGGCGATGAAATACTCAGAACAGCAGGCGGGAGAAAAACATTACTGAACATGGATTGGAGGTTCAAATCCCTCTGAAGACGATCAGATGAAAGGCTGGTTGTTTTTTTACGTTTGCCCATTAACAATCAGTGTTAGAACTAATATGTAACTGTGAGACCTTTACTGTTGGTTGGAACCAATACTGTATCCTGAAGGGTGCAAGTGTGTAGGGTGTCTCAATCGTATGGAGTGAGCTTTAGCTCCGCCCACTATGTGCCCTTCATGAACACTTGTATGAAGCCTACATGCAAGCGGAGTTTGATGAAGGGAGAATTACTCAGAAGTTCTTTTGTCGTGGGTCTTTACAAACGGAAAAAAAAAAAATGGTGGTCAAACTCTCACAATACACCAGACCAGACAAGTAAGTAATCAATTATTTTCATTCTGTAACATGAATTATATTAAAATACATTTTATATTGCAAGGGCTTTGGTACATGTAGTTGTGTTCCGTACATTTCCCCAAATTAAAATCAATAGTAAAAAAATGAATCTCTAATAGTTTAAAATGACAAAATTACATTTTATTTTATTCAGTTTCCATCACAATTGATGACACCCTGACTCAGGTGGATGAAGTAACCGCAAACTCCGCCCTTTCAGCACTTACACACTTTACATCCGAAGTGCACCCTTTGTGGAAGTCTGTAGGGCATTGTGTGGGTATTGGGATGCAGCCGAAGTGTAACTAAACTCCGAGGAGTGGCTGGCGTGCATCTTGGCTGAAAATTCAAAAAAATGCCTCGATTATGGGCGGGGCTCCTAGAGCAGTTAAGACACGCCCAGTCTATCTCTCTATGAATACAAGGAAGGTCTGTGTGCTTGTGTGTGGAGCACATATCTCCCTGACGCAGTGTCTGATCAACCTGAAATGTGGTACACAGCTTGCCCGAGGCCTGAGGGTGTGCATTCATTATTTATGACTTTTTTGGTGATTACGTTTCAAAACGGATATTTTCAGGGGAGCTCGAGGAATGGTGCTTCATGGCCACCCCGTGGCATCTCGGCCGGCAGAACCCCAACACTCCGCTGGAGTGGATTCACTTTTTGCTCGCTTACGGTGAAGTGTGTTTAATTTAGAATTAAATTTGCATTGGGAATTAAGTGTCTACAAGGTCTGTTTAAAGATGATTTAACTTCTATTCTAAATTAAAGAGGAATTAAAGCTCCCACGTAAACCATCCATGAAAAAGCTACTTCACCTCTCACTTTTCTTCAGCAAGACATACTTCCTACAGGCACTGCACTCGTACCATAAAATATCCAAAGAATAATCTATGCTATGCTAACTAGCTACTCAACACTCACTTGCTCTCTATTCACAATTCTCTAAATCCAACCTACTCACCACCGATCGCAGAGCCAACAGGTAATAGTTTTTATAGAAGGGGCGGGGCCATCAATAGTGTTTCATGATGTAAAAAGCCACCAAAATGTCACAAACCACCATTCTCAGCCAACAGCAAAATTTGGATTCAATGGCCTGGTTTCAACCCATAGAGGGTAGTGTTTTATTTTTACAACAAAATATGACAAATGTTAAATACTTTGACCAAAATGTCACAACTTGGACAAGAATCAATCTACCAAATACATTTGTTTAGTTTCAGAGTTTAATTAATCTTTACGTAAGACCATTACCATTATTATTTAATGTACATATTACTTTTTTTTCTAATGTAGATTGGTAAACTATTTCATACAAGGATATGCACTGTGGGCGTGTTTGTTTACTGTGGACAAATCCCACTCATCATAATACGTAGACACCGCGTCGACTGCTGCCGCCCACTAGAGCGGTGCATCTACAGGGCGGCCATCTTGGACCGGTGGCAATCTCTCCTACAGTTCATTACATCTATAGAGGAATGATGTGTTTACACTATTCTAGTTGTCATAAATCGTTCAATTCTAAAACAATTTCCACGGGGTTTGTTTGTAACAAACGTCAGACATGATAAGTAGATAGATATAGAACAAAAGGAACCCAGAAAACATTCAGATATGCTCAGGTTTTCATTGACAACGTTGTTTAAGTCTATACATTGCATTTGACGATTATTATATAATTGTACTACAACTGTATTATTGTTATTCTTATAAATATCATATTCTCATATTATTGTATTATTATTAATATTTTATAATATAGTTACTGGTATTCTCATTATATTATTATCATTATTATTATTGTTCATTATTAATATTATTGTTTTATTATTGTCACTGGATTCTTATAATATTATTTTGTATTACTCAGATTATTATTATAGCCATCACCATTATTACTACTACATCATCATCATTAATTATTGTAGCCAAATAACTGAAATATTCAAGGATGTAGGTGTGGAGATTAAGTAAATATCTCCAAGCACCTTGTATCATAGCAACATGTGTAAAGTTTTTAAAAAATTAAACAGTTTCAAAATCGGTTCAAAATTCAACGAATAATTCTACTTCGAGATTGAGAACTACGTCTTTCTGTTGTAATGTCCATGTACCAACAGTCCAAGATGGCGGAGCTGTTGACGTGTCGTTATATGTAAAGTAATCAAGTATTTTTTTTTTTTTTTTTTTTTTAACTTTTTCACTGTTAACGAAGTAACTGGTAAGGTAACAAAGTACAAAATTAAAAAAAAGTTATTCAATCTCACTTCCTTTTGATGGTCAAAGTGTCTAATTACTGTGTTTTCTTTATCAATATTAGTGATGTTAATGAAATAACTGACTCATTAACTGGCTTCATTTGAATGAAGGACTTCCAATCATGACTCATTTTAATTTAATGTGCCGCTGCGGATCAATTGTTGATTATTCATGGTTTGTGGAGCTGTTTCAGATGAAATGGTGGTCACAGACTGTCACACTGCTGTATAGATGAATGACGCACTAGAACGAACGGAGCTGTCAGCACTTCACAAAAGAACATGATTAACAACCGTCAGACGCGTATGAACGTCGTCAATGACTCATTTGATGTTTGCCTTTATTAAAATGCAGATTTTTACATCTTTAGTGCATAATTAACAGCAAACAAGCATCTTTGAAATATTATGTGTTACAAAAAGAGCTCAAAACCACTTCAAAACACACAAAATGAAGAAAGAAAAGAAAAAACACAAAATGTCCCCAAAAACAAACAAAAATTAGTTAAAAAAATAAATAAATAAATAAATAAATAACACAAACATGACAGAAAAATACTCATGAATACAAAAACACAAAAGAAAAAAAAAAAAAAAAAAAAAAACAAAACAACAAAATTAAACACATTTGTCTCCAAAAACAATACTCAATACACAATCCCTTTGTTTATTCTAAATGCTGACATAAATGATGGTAATGTGGCCCTTTGGATCAGACAATCACATTCTTGTGGCCCCAGCTGTGATAGAAGTTTCCCTATATCTGTTTTATTAGATTCCTATTATTTCCTGGGCTGCAGAGACGGCAGAACTGGTGACTTCCAGTCATCCTGTTTTCCTTGAGAGCAAATCTCAGATGCTTTTTAATGCTTTTTTTGGCATCAGGGAGAATATAATGTATTCTAGACTTCAGGCTTCATCGCTGTGGGGGTCACAGGGGTCATTTGGAACCTCTCCTAGCTGTCATCATGAGTTACACTGGACAGGGTGCCAGTCTATCAATCGACTAACACACAGGCAATGACACTTGAACGGTAATCTCAAGACAACAACACATGTCTGCTTCATAACACAACCAAAAAATTAAAATAAACTTTACAATAACTATAAGAAAATCTAATGAAATCAGTTGGAATGCAGATTAATGTGAGTATACCTGGTTCTTACACATGTAAATACATCATGTATGCTTCATAGATCAATAAATCAAACGTATTTCTTCCACAAAACAAGATAATTTATTCACAAATGTCGAAGGTTGAAAACGCTGCTCACAAATATGGTTTTGAGCATTGCATTGTGGGTTTGGGAATCACGTAGAGGTGGTGGTGTGTGTGTGTGTGTGTGTGTGTGGGCGGGGGTTATAATTTATTTACACAATTACAATTATTGAATAATTATTAAATACAATAATATTGAAACAGATCTTTTCAGATAAAATATGCTAGAAAACAATAGCAGGGGTTAAATTATAGAACTGCCTAAAGGATGAAATAAAACAAAGCACCAACATAAACCAGTTTGAGAAGTTTTTTAAGACATAAATCATAAGTTTAAGAAAGACGAGCAACATTTTTCCCTCGGACAGCAATAATATATAATATGTATATATGAATGAGAGGGAGATTTTTGATCATGTTGTTTTGATGATTTCAAATTGTTTTTTGCTGCCAGTTTTAATGTCCTTATTGATTTTAAGCTGTTGAATATTTTCTGTTGCACTTTTTGATCATGTAAAGCACATTAAGTTGCCTTGTGTATGAAATGTGCTATACACATACATTTGTCTTGCGTATATCGGTATGAAATATAGTAATACTTAAAAAAAATTTAAAAAACCTGTTATTATGTATTGCCACACTAAATGTAACTGATATTATATTAACATCATGTACATTCATGCGTGTACACATGTTTGATGTGCATGTATAACCTGTATATTGTGCAGAATATATTTGTAACAATAGGAATAAGTTAAAACATTTGTGTGTGATATTATCTAGAGCAGGGGTCACCAACTTTTGATATACAATTTTCAAATACTAAATTGCCACGGTTTCACTTTAATTAAAGAGTAAGACAATAAAGAAAACTAGTAGTAACTTAAAAAGGTTGGAAATATTTCAACATGCAACACTTTTTTTCTAAATTCGAGAAAAGGTTTCATTTTCATTACATTTCATAGTTAGTGGCTAGTAAAATAGAGACAATGATTTCCTAACAACTTTTTAACAAATCATAAAACGTGTGACATTTGTACAATTTTGTAATATTTTACAAAAATCCACTTTGCATTTTACATCTTATAAAAATCTGCAGTGTCTTAAGTTAAATTCAATCTGCAACGCTTAAATTTTACCCAAAGTTTAAGCGAAAATAAACATGTATAGATGTCAAATTTAATACAAAAACTTATGAGACGCAGTATGTAACTACTATGGCTCTGACTACATCCGTTACCCGTATATATCTTTGTGAGTTTGAAGCCTGGCAAGTAAATCAGATTTTAGATTAAATAGACAAAGCTCATTGGTTACTGGTGCGCCTAGAAGAGATCTGATGGCACCTCTTGTTGTCCATGTGGGCTACCCGGTGCCCGCGGGCACCATGTTGGTGACCACTGTTCTAGAGAACCTTGTTTTGTTTTGTTGTGATGGGGTAGGTATGAATAAGCCTTCACCCTTTCGGTTGAAGAATTAGACATTTGAGTGTTTGTTCCATTGAATTTTATTTTGGCAGTCTTCAAACACTTCAAACCCGAGTTAGATTAAAATATAGTTGAATAAAAAAAAAATGCAATCAAGAAGAATATTTTGAAAAATGTACAGAGTAAAAATTTAGTCTTTTCAATCTAATCACGGCAGAAGCAAAACTATGAAAATGTGATGGTCAGCCGTTTTTTTTTTTTAGCAGCAACTCATATCACGTCACAGTTCAAATCCACAGAAGCTCCAAACACAGCTGCTTACGTCATCAAAAGACCCAGAGTAAAAAAGCACAGAGTGTTTCAGTATTTGTAGCTCACTTTGTTCTTTAGAAGAACATTAAAGGGCCCATGTTACACTAAATCAACTTTTCTGTGCTTTAAATGTGATAAAGTGCTATTAGGGCTTCATACACTTGCTCAAAGTGTTTTTTTCATTGATTCTCTCAATCGTTAGAGGGTGATTTGCTCCTTTCTTACTGCAGGGTGAGCCCAAACACCTCGCTCCAAATTTGACATGGCACTGAGCTGGAGAAGCCACGCCTCCAGGAAGCCGTGATTGACATGTAAACAGACACACCCACAAAGGTGAGCATTTCAGCATCCTTTGCACAGTGCCATGTATGTACAGTATTTTCTACAGTCTATGTATGTACCGGTAAACGCCCCGCCCCCACACTCTTTTTCAATATTGCTAAATATTATTAAGTTTAGGTTCAGATAGTGGCTATTTGACACTTCAAAATAGATTTTTTTTAGTTGCTGATTCCATTACTTTTATTGATGCCATATTTTTTCATTCAAGGTTAAAACATATGTAACCATCAGTAATTAATGGGTCAGTTTTTCCTCATACCGACTGTGGCTGACTATGGTTTTCTGAGTAATATCACTCGATCAAGCCTTTTCTAACATTCCACACTACAAAATATGTAATAAAAGTTTGTATACCTACTAATATTGGATCAGATTGCTATAGATATCAGCCAACACACAAGGCTGCAATATTGGTGTCATATCGGAAATGAAAAAGTTTGATCGGGACACCCTTAAATATCAGAATCACACGGCGATCACAGAATGATGGGTATTTTTCCACATCTCGTGTGACAGCTATTCTTCTTCTTCTCTGGCTAAATGACTCAGTTGGGCACTAGATATTTATATATTAGGTCAGCGTGAGGCACAGACTTTGCTTCAGGCAATAAAACCAGAGATTCATTTTAAAAACAAAAACAATAGTTACATTTTTTAAGATTTATCAACATTTCGACACCCAGGAATGGCTGTTTTAGGAAAAGGTGTTTGTAAACAACAACTCCAGCATGTACATGACACAACATGTAGAACGAAACATCTTCCTGATGGGACGATTGATGGCATTAGAAGTCTGTGTGAAAAAAAAAAAGCCATCATCATTCAAGGTAAAGTCTATTGTAGCTGTGGGGCAACGGCCTGAGCGAGGACACTGATGGCTGGAGGAAAGGACACACTCATGCTTCATGTTTTGAAGCTTGCTGCATATATGAACAGAGGCCCTCTTTCCCCGTTATCATGTCATTGAAACACCAAATTATAACCCAGTGGAACTGATGAGCCGTCACCCATGAACCCGCAGAGCCATCGCGCAGTCCACAACCAGGAACGAACCAGGAACGGCCAACGACTTCATTTCAGCTGCAACGTTATGGCAGAGAGTCTATTTAGACTTCAGGTAACGTACGCAGACAATATATAAAACTGTTAAACCACAACTGATGACCTTTTGTCCACAGGAATGATTGGTCCATGGATATTTTCTCAAATATGTAAAATTAAGAAAGTGTTTATAGATACGTTAAACATAGCCATAGCCCCTATGGGTACAACCGATGACGTTGGTCTAAGGCACCAGACTCAAGGATTCTTCCTTCTGCTGCCGTGGGTTTGAATCCCACTTTTGTCATGTATTTTTTTTTTTACATTTTAACATAATATATGTATTTTTAAAGGTAGAATTAAATATTTCCTGGGTTAGGGTCAGGGATAAAATAAAAGGGTTAGCTAAATATAAATATGAGCTAAAATAAAACTGACGGAACTTTAAGTCACATGGTGCACCTATCACGTGACCTAAACTGGCCAATGAGGGGCGTTGCGTATGCATAGAGTGGCAGTCTATTGATACGTTTAACATATCCATAGCCTGAGCAGCTTATACAGTTTGCATCACAAATAGGACCTTCACCTAAGGTTTACTATTCCACACACACACATTAAAGTGTCTAATGCTGTGTATAAATCATGGCGTCATGAGGAGCTAAAGTGTGCATTAATCATGTGCTACAGCAGAACACCATCGTCAGGTGCAACTAAACAATATGTTTTTATGTCATTCTGAATGTCTGTTTGCACATCTCTTTATATATTTAAGATACAAATGCCTATAGCCAAGTTTGTTTTTCATTGTATAGGTAATAGTTGAAGTGTGGGGGGGACTTATTGAGAGGCAGAGGGAATGCTTTTAGGTTACAATGCAACATTTGATATGAAAAAGGCCATTGGAATCATTGTCGGTTGATTGAGAGATATATATAGATATATACACACACACATACATATAATATAATAGAATGAGATGACCAATATTATAGATCTGCTGATATTTGCCATGAAATGTCATATCAGTATCGTTTTTTTTCCACCATTGTCTTTAATGTTTTGAGAAAAAAAAATGTATATACATATTTAATTTATTAAAATGTAATTTTTTTCAAGGAAATTTAAATTTTTAAAAAGGGTTTTTTTTTGGGGGGGGGGGGGTTAAAAGTTTTAAAGGTATTTTTTTATTAAATAACAAAAAAAAAAACAAGATTATCATTTTTTTTAATTCTGAAATTTCAACTTGGAAATTCCAATTTCCGAGCTTGATTGAAAGCTGCATTAGCCGTGTTGTTCGGCTATATCCATGGACCTTTGGGGGAGTGCATATTACACCTCTAGGGGCGCAATTTTTAGATATTGAGTGAACATTGTGAGGTTTGATCAGATGTTTTACACACACAAAACAAAAACCACCCTTTTATAGTAAAAATGTAGCTCAGGGATCAAACTGAGTTCAGTAGACAGAAGTGAAAGTTAAGGATCTATAGTGAACCAAATAAAAGAGTGAAAAGAAACTCGACAATAACAAACTAATCTTAATTTTAAAAAAAAAACCTAAACTACCTCTGAGGGCTGGTAGATCAAGGGTAAAAGGAGAAGAAAGGAGCAACAGCAGCAGAGTGGAAATGTGCAGACAAAGCAGCAAACGCACATCGACAAACACCAGCCGTAATTGAAGTGATTAAACAGGGTCATTATTAGTAAGAATCCTCTCATGTAGGTTAAACATGAGGAAGAAGAAGGTGAAAGTAACTCCCTGACACACACTGACAAAGCCCAACAGAGAGAAAGATCCGGAAATAAAGTAAGTTTAAAAATCAGAAAACCTTGATCGAGACACACACACAGCTCAGGAAAATGTACGCTAGGGTTATTGGAAGTATGTGTGTGTGTGTGTGTGTGTGTAGGCAGTTAAACTATTCATGAACGAATCAAGAATTTTGCATTTTTCCACCATGAACATTATTTTGTATTCCGTTCCTCAGCCTGAACTGCTGGCTTCACATTTTCAGTGTTTTTCTTCAATCAGATTTGACATTCTCATCATAAGGACAAATAAAGGGCATTGCTGAACAAAAGCTATATTCTTTCTGCTCCTTGATGGCTTTTGGTGGGATTTGGTAAAAGGAAGGATTTCTGTAATTCTTCTTTCTGGGGAATCAGCAAAAAAAAAAAAAAAAAAGTGTCAGTGTAGCGATGTGGCAGACTATAGGGAGGGAAAAATAGAATGAATAGCAATGAAGCAACGTTTCTCTGCTCGCCTGAAGACGTGCAGAAGTTAAAAGCGGGCGGTTGTTCCGTGTGAGGACCTCTAGGAGCTCCTTCAAGTTTGGGAGAGTAATTTTACAGTCTAATCCGAGTCCTGACGGCACAGCTCGTCTCGGATAAGAGAAAGTTGGACAAAAACTTGTCCAATTCTAGGTGTTAAAAAAAAAAAAAAAGAAAAGTAAAGCTTTACCGAATACTTTTGCATTTTATGTTCTCTGAACTTTAGGGATTCTGGTGATGTTGTAAAGTACAAAACTCTGTCCCTACTGTTGAAGCACATACCTTCAAACTTGTCCCTGAAGTTCCTCTCTCAGGGTGTATTCACACCGATTTATTACTGACTCTCTGACTGGGCATAGGACAGCTGATCATTATTGGTTTGGCTCTTTGTGTTCCCAGTGCAACTTCTGATCCAGACCAAAGGCACCATGACTGTAAAGATTTCTCTGGGCAGACGAACAGAAACACAAACAAGAGGCTCTGATCTATGGGTCAAAGTGAGCGCTTTGCAAAAAAAAAAAAAAATCTGCCTTCTGTTTGTTCTTTCACAACATTCAACAATGGAGCGGAAATAAGTTACCGTGCTTTTTGTGCCGTAGTCGGTTCTCCTGATCACCCACAGCGCTGTGCGTGCACTACATGGTTCATCACAATTCCCGTTTCCAGTCCGCACCGAGTGCTGATGTGTTCACAGCGCACCTACAGTAAATCCATATAGACTTTGATAGGAAACGCCCTGAGAGCGATAGAAACAATCACTTGCCCGTTTGATCTGCTCTAGACTCCGTTTGCGTGTTCACACTGTCCAGACTAGCAGTGCAAAGGAACCCTAGAGCATTTTAAACGCTCTACAATCCATTGGTGTGAACGCACCCTCAGTACTCAACTGAGGGCCAGTAAAAAATGAATGGTTTGTTTTGAAAATGTGTTGCGATTCAGTTTCACTCATAATCTTTGTACTAAAACGCAACTTAGTTTAAGCCAAAATCAGTCATCAAGTCTAATTCAGTTATAGATTTAGCTGACTAAATTACATTTAATTTTATAATCGACTACATTCTTGTTGCTTTTGTTGTGTGAATCATTATCAGGGAGGTCAATCATTTTTATCCATTGGCTATTTATTCTCCACAATCAGAACATTCATTAACAAATATTTGTGGCTGAATAATATGACTGTGTGCCTTCACTCGAGTTTAACCTATTGCAGACCTGATTGGAGGCTTTGACAGGCCAAAGTTGGACCTTGGGCCATTAGTTAGACACGTGGTATGTGTGTTAAGTGCATTAATAAATTGTCAAATACTACTTAATGGTTTCCATCCACTGCTCTCATTAATTTGGAAACAAAGCTGCCCAGTGTAAAGTGTGAGTGTGGTTCAGCAACATGTGGAACATCTTGAGTTAAGAAGCAAAAAAAGCAGAGAAGATTGATGACCAGATGAACGGGACTGAAGACAGACAAGAGGAAGAAGAAGACATGAGCGTGGGATGAGGCAAAAGACGCACACGCGCATAGAGACGGTGACGTCAAACCGGAGCGCAGCTGACCACCACAGCCTCGCGCTCCGTGCAAATCTACTCCACGCTTCCACGCTGCGAAAAGGAAAAGGAAGAAGAGGAGGATGAGAGGGAAGACAGGGAGGAAGAAACAGTAAGAGTGAGGACGGAAGGAACGCTCGGTGCGCCATTGTGAGCACAGGACACTTTGATTAGGTCTGTGCATGTGCGAGTGGCCCAGCGGACAGGTGTGTGTCGAGGAGGAGGAGGGTCGATCTGTGCGTCTGCCAGGATGGATCCAAGGATCCAGTGATCTTCTGTCTGCTGAGCCGTGCGCGCAACAAACAATAAGTTCCCGTGTGTCTCGAGACCGCATTGGTGGATATTTACGCATTTTATCCCTGTTTTGAGCCTAAATTGATCTCACGGAATCCAATCATTTTCAGCTTGTGTATATGTTTTTCCTTTTCATTATTATTTAAGAAGAACTGGATTTAACGCGGATCCCTGTGGCGCAAATTGGAGACGGATGGCGAAGTGAACGGATCCAGCTGTGCCAGCGACGCACGAGCCGATATATACAGTTGTTTAATTTTATTTTTTTCCCAAACACCGCCTGCGTCCAAACCAGGCTCTCCGGTCGCACCGCAGCATCCCGATGGTGCGGGCGGTGGGCGCGCGGTGGCTGCAGCCACGGTTATTCTGAGTGAGGATGGTGGTAATGAACGGGTAATCCCGGAGATGTTTTTCCACTCGAGGAGGATTTGTGTGCCGTTTCTTCAGCTCGGGGATCCCTCGCGTGACAATGACCTCCAACCTACAGAGAACAAGCTCGTGTCTCCGGTTCGAGAGGATGACATCTTCCCACAATCGCTAAACTATTTCCTATAAGGAAACAAACCGAACCTAAGGAGAGGAGAAGACAATAGAAGAGCAGCAGCAGTGATGGAGCTGTCCGAGGTCCGGTGCTCCAGCGCCAGTGAGGAGCTGTACACCATCAACAGAACCCCGAGCAGCAGCAACAACAGCAACAGCAGCGGCAGCGGCAGCGCGCGACCCAAGCGCCTGCTGTGGCAGACCGCGGTGCGACACATCACCGAGCAGCGCTTCATCCACGAGCAGGGCGGGGTGAAGGGCATCAGCCCGGACGAGCCCTACGACCCGAGCCAGCAGCGGAAGCAGTCTGCGGGTCGGACGTCTGTGGGGGACCGGCACAACAACGGCGGCACCAAAGTGTTCCCAGAGCGCGCCAGCAGCGACCTGGGCTTCCTGCAGATCGACTGCGCACCGAGCAACTCGGATTTCTTCCTGAACTGGGGCTACACGTACCGGGGGGTCATCTTCCCCACGCTGCGCAACGCCTTCAAGTCCAGGGACCTGGAGCGGCTCTACCAGCGCTACTTTCTGGGCCAGAGGCGCAAATCTGTGGTTGTGATGAACATCTTGGACGTGGTGACCAAGCTCACCCTGCTGGTGCTGCACCTCACCCTGGCGTCCTCTCCCATGGACCCGATCAAAGGCACGCTGCTGGGCTTCTTCACGGGCATCGAGGTGGTGATTTGTGCCTTAGTGGTGGTGAGGAAGGACACCACCTCGCACAGCTACCTGCAGTACAGCGGCGTGGTCACCTGGGTGGCCATGGCCACGCAGATCCTGGCGGCCGGGCTGGGCTACGGGCTGCTGGGGGACGGGGTGGGGTACGTGCTCTTCACCCTGTTCGCCACCTACAGCATGCTGCCGCTGCCCCTCACCTGGGCCATCCTGGCCGGACTCTTCACCTCCGGGCTCCACATCCTGGTCCAGCTGCTCATCTCCCAGAAGGCGCAGCTTTCTACCAACCAGGTACAAAACTCATCATCCCACACCAATAACCTATAGTTTTTATTCTGAGTCAAGTATCCATTTGTCCGAATACATTTTGCTCAGATACTGTGGAGAGAAGGAAAAAAAAAACTATTGACTAAAGATAAAATGAATAAGTGATAACCCACGTCTGAAATAATTACATTTTCTAAATAAGTGGAAAGAAACAATGTTGAGTGTCTCCTGAATATATATATATATATATATGTGTGTACCCCTATGGGTACACACACCCTCATTTGAGAAGCACTGCTCTTGACGGGGTTCTCAACTGGTCTCACATTTTGATAACCTGACCAGATTTAGTTTTTCAAAAATAGCTGTTGAAAACACACATAAATAATGTTTCTGTGCAACATGCATTTCACAGCATGCCTGTCAAAAGAAAAGTTTATTTCAAATTAAGTCCAGCATGAGAGACATTAATTTATTTATTTATGACCAACCAGTCCACAACCCATCCAGTACAGGTTTACGACAAACCAGTTGGGAATCGATCTAGTCTTTGTGGATATTTATGAGACCAGAACATCCCAATGCTTTTCTCCATGTTTCTCATTACTGGGTTATTTATTTATTTTGCTAATGTCCTGGGTGCTGTATATTTGTGGGGTGCAAACTTTCATTGGAGATTCAATTATTCTCATGGTATGGGTTTTAATGGTTGACTACTCAGGGATTCAAACCACCAACAAATGCACAACTAGGACTGGTGGAGAAACAGCTCTGGATAAGTTCATTAAATCCATTATTCCCCATTTAAGATAAAAAAACAAACATTTTTAACAATCACATTCCCTGATTATTCACCATCTTTTTGGGCTTTTTTTTTTATTTTGACCAGTTCCTTATTTCAAGCCACGCTTTTGGCTCCTTGGTGTGTTTTCCACTATTTTTATGCGTGGCTTTACATTCCAAAACCCTAGACGGACTTTATTGCAGCACATGGCTATTTCAGTTCTTTGTCAGATTTTTTGTTGACAGCATCCGTCAACCAATGGGTGTCAATCTGTCAGTCAACCTGTGCCGCGTGTGAGGTTCTGAATTGATGGGATGCTGAAATCCAGCTTGGCCTGAATGCTGAAATTTCAGCACCTGGAGCTGTCCAACACAGACGTCATCCATCCTTACCACATCAAATAGTGGTTCTTTACATTTCCTGTTTTTTGTTCCCTTTTATTTGTCCCATCTTTTTGTTTTGTCATAACTCAAGGAAGGGTACTTTACTAATGCAGATTTAGCGTTTCCCCACATTATTGGAGATTAAAATCCTAATTTCTTTGGGAGTCATCACGGTCTGTTTTAAAGTATAAAAGCAGTTTTTTGGGCAGAACATGGCATGACCACTTCTTACAAAAATCCCTTACAGTGACTCTCAAATAAGTAGATTTACATGAACTCGGGGGGGGGGGATATTGGTACTCGTGAATCACCTCGTTTTTCATATGGAGAGAAAAGCTTGAACGACTGGGTGTTGTACTTTAACACCTTTAGCTTACAAGCTGAAGTTCAGCATTAGATCAACCATTTGGAGCAAATAATTAAAGTCATTTAAAAAGAGAGAGAGATGCAAATTTCTACGTAGCAGGTGCAATCGTCATTAGAACTTAGTTTATCAATTATACAAGAGGGAGAAAAAAAAAAATGTAATCAGTTTTGTGCATGAAATCACTGATGTGAAACTGAAACGGAAAGTGCATGGAATGCATAAAAAAAATAAATAAAAAAAATCAGAGGTAAGTGAACGTGGCACCATTCTGTGCTTTAATTTTAACTCCCAGTGCAGACTCGTGAAGGCTCCAGGGTATGGAAACTTCCAGCTGGGAAACTAATTTGTCGGCTTTTTGAGAGTGTTCGTGCATCTGCATTAGTAGTTCTATGGATTTATAAACCTTTTTGTAGCGATATCAAAAATTCCAAACTTCTAGACTTTTGTGTACTATATCAGACATAGGCAACTGGCGGCCCGGGGGCCACATGCAGCCCTAAGGTAAATATACAAAATTACAGAAAAATACACAAAATGAGCAAGAATACATTAAAAAAATACAAAGAATTACAGCTATGCAGGAAAATACAGTAAAAGACAAGATAAAAAAACTCCCCAAACTACTACTACAAAAAAAAACAAACAGTAAAACTAAAGATTAGTCAAAAAAAAATACAAAATTACACAAAAAGACAAGAAAAACACAAATTACTCTCCAAACCCACAGCACTAACAAACAAGCAAAACGACAACAAAAATTCACAAAAAATGCTCAAAAATACGTAAAAGTACTACTGAAATCGGCCTCACAACAACAATATCTGAATATGTTTAATACATGTTGGAGCTTCATTAATAAATGGATATTGAATGAGAACTTCAAGTCTAGATTCTATACTGAGATATGTAGAGTCTCCTCTGACCATTTTGAATTAAGTGGGAGAATTTCAATAATGTTTTTAATCATCTCAATGTTCTGCTGTAGGTCACACAGACTCAATGACTTTGGCTAAGATTAGAATTGTCAGATACAACTTTTTCACTTGTGATACAGATATTAATCCAATTTGAGCACAAATCATACATACTTTTTTTTTTTTTTAATGTGGAATGTTAGGAATGAGAAGAACTGACCCATTTCTTATTAGCCAAAGAGTTTCATACATTTTCACCTTGAACATATTCATTTTATAAATTTGTAGAAAAGGTTTAACATAAATTATAAGACCCTGAAAAATAACGCCAATAAATTAAATAAACAAATTATGAATCAGAGTGCCAATATCAAAGATTTTAGATGCAGGCAGATATGAGATACTCATTTTTGCTGATATCGGACCAATATTCAACATCACTAGTGGATCAAAAATAACATTTTGCTCTCACAAAGAAAAGCCCCCCAAAAATGAAAACCTCAAAGACTGACAAATGGGAAGTAGTTAAGTTACTTTTCCGTTTTTGGAGTTTTTGTACTGTGGTCAATTTTATGACAAATCAATAGGATCAAATATTGTATACATGGTTACGTTGTCAAATATTTCAGTATTCTGGGAAGGGTTTGGGTCAGTTATGCATGTTTAATTCCAATTCAATTATGATTACGATGGCCTGCATTTTTTCCAATTAAAATATTTTTTTTTTTTTCCCTGAAAATAAAATACAATTTCATTCTCAAATACTAAAGTTCAATTACAATTACTGAGCCATTAATAAACAAGAAGACAGTCATCAACATCCCCCGCCAGATTGTTTGCCATTATAACTTACAACCTTTTCCTAAATATCCTAAATCTAAGAATGTAGATGTATACGTAAGAAAATTATATCACATAATAAACTAACTAACAAACGAGTTCTAAGAGAATCTGTCTCCTTTAAAGATACCTCGAACATAGTTTAAAAAAAAAAAAAAAAACAGAACAAGGGCAATAACTCCAGAAAAAAATAATTGTGCACTTCTCATTTTCAAACTCCATCAGTGTATTGATAACCTGAAGCCACACACCAAATTTGGTTATTCTATCCTAAACGATTTCTGAGAAACGCTGTCCCCTTTGAAGATACATTGAACAGAGTCCAAAAAACGGAACAAGGGCAATAACGCCGGAAAAAACAATTGCGTGTCCCTCATTTCCAAACTCCATCAAGGTATTGATACCCTGAAACGACACACCAAATTTGGTTATCGTACCTTAAACGGTTTTGAGAAAAGCTGTCTCCTTTAACTCGGACGGCGGGACGCACCTCAAACCTAAAGCCCCCTTCACACTTTGTGACGGGAGATAATAAGCAATAAAACGTAACCTTCCTCTTGTGTTAGCATCTCTAATGATAACGGGTGAGTTTGATCCATGTCTTAAACCAGCTGTAAAATACACTAACAAAAAATTATTTATCATCTAATTTCTTTCTCATCTCTTGGTTGCATTGTTTGGCTTCCTTGTCCTTGAAGATCTTGATATTAACATTTTTAGTGTGGGCATCTGAGCCCGAAATATTAACTTTATTTTTTAAAATGGTGAAATGTTCCTCGAGAATAGTGACAGGTAGTAGGAAAAGTTGACATGAAACTTATTTTAATAATTGTTAACTATGGACGCGTGTGAGCCATAGAACTGTAACAATTGTAAATGACCGGTACAAAGTCAATTATCTGAACTCAATTACAATTCAATTAGGATTACAACAGCAACAGATTTTTACAATTATAATTGTACATATATCATACAATTATAATTGACCCCAAACCCTGATCCTGGGTTTGCGGTCATGCAATCTAGTCCTAATAATCCCCTTCTGGGAGTATTGGCAGTAAACTCTTCTGTTGGTTGGACATAGCGTGTTAAATGCTGTAGAAACACATGCACCGGCCATGCTTAGCGTGTAATGTCCTCCATCTGAAGACAGGATAAATGGGGACTCACCCACTGATGTCACTTTTCATCCCATCATGCTTTGCTGTCTATTCAGTGTTGACATGGTTGACCCTCTGCGTGGCCATATAGATGACTGTAGATGTGGGTAGCTGTTTGGGAGGAGGGTTTCCCAGTTTGCACAGGGGAAAATCTGCTTTCCTTGCCACTGGTGCCTTAAAAAAATAAAGGATAATTTGAGAGCTGGAATCAAAGCGTGTCTGCTTTGTTTGGCTGTTACAGTCTTTTATTATTGATCAATAAACACTCATGTCTGATAGTGGCAAGAGTCGGTCTCCTAAAAGCTTTTCCAGTCATTTAGTTGCTATAGCAACTAAAAACACTACTTCCATTGTGAGTATGCCATTATGTATGAGATTGTAGACTGAGAGGCCGCTAACCTTTTAGCTGGCCACAGCAACTGTTTGTGTAGTTCACCAATTAGGTCTGAGTCGAAATCTGTGTTTCTGCTGCCAAGACTCAGTGTGATCATCATATCTGGGGTTATTTAATGCCAGGTTTTAGAGCCATGACCAGGGGCAGTAGGAGATCAGTGAGGGCAGGGGTTGGACTAGATATGTCAAGGTTTGGTGTTGGATGACACAGTTACAGAGATAAAGGAAGGTACCAGAGTTACCAAAATAAAATCCATCTTTCAAAGATATTTTTGAAGTAATTTGCTTATATTTTAGACTGGCATGACATGTATATACTGTAATAATTGCAGAGTGGAACTTTTTTCACTTTAAAAATAAAAAATTGGTCTGAGGTCAGGAGTGTCAAACTCATTTTAGTTCAGGGGCCAAATATGAAGAGATTTGATCTTAAGTAAGCTGCAGATTTTAGTTGGTAATGAGTAGTTTCAACATTATTGGAGTTTACACTTCCATGTATAAATTATATAAGGCACTGACAATACGTGACATATCAGTCCCTGCATGGTCTGTAGTTAAATTTTCCCTAATTTTGTGACCAGTTTTTATTTAATTTGGGAAAATCTTGTGGAATAATTTGAGGAAATTTGCAGGATTTTGGAAAAATTCCAAGTTCTTTCAAAAATTTCAGACTAAAAATGACTGTCATCATGTGACATAGGCATGGGAAAACTGAGGCTGAGATGTCTACCATTAAAGGTGCAGTCCGCAACTCTCAGATCCCTCCCTCCCCCTCTCTCCACGCTGCTCTCTTGCCCTGCCTCCAAACTTTCTAAAGGCCCTCCCTCAGAAGAGCTAACAAGCTAATGTTAATCCGACATCACAGTAATATAACATGCTCTGTTAAAAGCATATTACTGCAGCGCTTCTCGCTCACTTTGTGCACAAACCTCAGCAGCAGCAACAACAGAGTGTCACAGCAGCCCACACAGAGGCTGCTGCGCGCACACGAACAACACATGCACTACAGAGTTCTAGTGTAACAATTACAAATCAAACAATGTAAATCAAGCAACAGTAATTACCTTTCAAGCAGAAAAATCACCAATTCCATCTGATGGACTGTCAGACAGTCCATCAAACACAATCCCAGCTCTGATTGGTTCTTTTTGCTCGGTCGCGGTGCATTCTGGCATGAGTCTGTTTTTTTTCACACAAACTACTAGTTTGATGTTAAGCTGTCCTTACATAGTGACAGCTTTAGCAAATATGACAAAACGTCATTTTTATAAGAGTAGCAGACTGCACCTTTAAATCAGTTGGTAAATTACACAATTATTCATGTTTTCTGTTTTTAACTTTCTCCTGCAGGCCACATTGAAGCTTCTGAAGGGTCATTTTATTTTTATGTGACTATTGAGTTAAAAAGGAACCTAGAGTAAGTATTTAAGTATGAGTAAAATCAAATAAAAACATTTTATTTTTCCCACTGCAAATTTGTTTTTTCTGTATTGTGAGCCCATTATTGTCTATCTTCTCACCCTACTTGCATAGTACAAAACCCAACAAAAAGCCAACCCAAAGAGTTCAAATAACAAAAATCACACAGACTTACCGACAAGAAACAAATAAATAATCCGGGAAACGTAGAGAACCACACCTTAAATATACAGGGACAGTAATTAGGTCATTAGGAACACCTGTGGGAATGGGAGGAGCAATGGGAGGAGCTAATCAATCCCTCCCCCACTCACAGGATGTGAAGACAAACAGCAATTAATGACCAACCAGAGCAACAAACTAACAGCATAAGTTACAGAGAAAATGCTAAACAAGACTAAAACAGGACCAACAGCAACAAAATAAAACATTTCAACCAACAACCTACAGAGGATAGAAGTAAACCAAAAAAACAAAACCACAAAAATAAACACAAAAATAACCACCATCCCCAGATTATTATAGTGTATCAACACATGGCAGATGTAACAGTGCTGAATACAGGGTCTGGTAAGGCAGAAGGTCTGTAATAAGGAAGGAAATTTTAGTCACATGGAATTTAATGTACATCTTATTTTACATCATGCATGTTAACTGTAGCATGACACTGAAACTGCTTCAATGTAAGGATGGTCCTGGGCTCGGATTAAATGGGTGGAGAACTGTTGATCTTTTTAACACTGATTTATATTTATATATATTTATATTCTTCTTTTTACAATGTACTTTTGTAATCGCTTTAAACTGACAGGAAAATCCCAACAGTTATGAAAGTAGAGTGAACGAGGAAAAGTGATGCAAAGCTTCTCGTCAGCGAGAGCAAATGGGAGGTCCTAATTATAGATAATTTGTGATAGAATTTAAATGGGAGCTGCAAACGTTTGCTAATGAATCACTGAGTCTAACACGCCTCAGTAACGCTGTCCACTCCACCCGTGATCCCCTCATTAAAACAGAACGTTGCTAAACGTAATGAAATGACATCCAATGATAAATCGATCGCTTGGTTTTAACACCTTTGTTCTAACTCGTGGGTGTCAAACTCATTTTAGTGCAGGGGCCAAATATACAGACCAGTTTGATCTCATGTGGGTCACAGATTAGATTTTAGGCAGGAAAAAGAGCAATTTCAACACAAATGTGCCCTAGTTTGCACTTCCAGGTATAAATTACATATACAATATATATGAGACCGACAATATCCAGGCATTAAGTGACCTTAAACTTAACTTTACTCACATTTCCTTGATATTATGTTTGATTTAGCTGAATAATTAAAGGAAATTCACAGGAGTTTTACAAAAGTTGAGTTTTTTTCCCATCAATTTGAGATTAAAAAAATAAATTTGTAAATTTCTATCATGTGTATTTTGAGGGGCTGCAATATCTACAAATGAATTATTTTGTCATTTACACAATGATACATGTCTTCTTTCATTTTTATTTTCTCCTGCAGGCCAAATTAGATGCTCTAAGGCAGCGATTGTCAACTGGTGGGTCGGGACCCAAAAGTGGGTCGTGGACCTGTACTGGGTGGGTCGCGGACAGCTGGTCAAAATTAAATAAATGCTTAATGTCGCTCATGTTGTATTTTATTGTGAAAGAAACTTTTCTTTTGATAGGCATGCTGTGAAATGCATGTTGCACAGGAAAATATGTAGATTTATGTTGGAAAAAAATATTATATATGTGTTTTCAACAGCTATTTTTGAAAAACAACATTTTGTTGGTTGAATTCTAAAAAAAGAAAAGAAAAAAAAAGTGGGTCGCGATTTAATGTCCGTGGCAAAATGTGGGTCCCAGGGTGGGACCAGTTGCTCTTAGGGGCCGGATTGACACGTATTCTAAATTATACTGTTTTTTTGGGGTCTTATTCTTCTAAACTGTCAAATGTTTCCAAGCTCAGTTTGAATCAGTAATTAATCCATACTAATAACAATAGTTAAGATAATAAGGGCAGTATTATTCCTTTGTAATGTTTAGTATGAATTATAATATAGATAGATGTTAAAATTGTTCCCAATAAAAGTCATTTCTATGCTTCTGAGTGAAGGATAGCACTTTTATCTACATATTTTGAAGTCCCAATGCTTGTATAATGATAATTTCTGCTGTGTAAGCTCAAGGGTTTTTGAAGATTTTAATTATCTTCAACTCTCAGCGTCCCACGTCTTAGCCTACGGCGTTCATTTAAGCACAGGCTCGCCCTGAAATGTGTCGGAGAGAAGGATTACTTTAGCGTAGCGTTTTGGTACGAGTTGACCTGAAAACACGCCTCACGTGTTCCGTCTTAATTCAGATGGAATGACATGCAAGTGTGATTGCAGTAGGGGTGGGGGGGGGGGGGGGGGGGGGGGGGGGGGGGGGGGGGGGGATTAAGAGGGCTCATGCAGCACCCCCGGGGTTTGGACGACTTGGCACAGTGTGAAAACAAACATCCTGAACTCAACTCGGATTAATCTGCTCTTAGTAAATGTGTTTGCAGAAGGATGGAGTGAAGAAACTTTAGCATTCATTTGGAATACTCAACGAAGATGAAATAATAAAGAAAGTGTCTATTCTTACGGTTGCCGTACGGGCTACCCCCGTTACTATTGGTACATTTACCGAAGTATGCGTACGTACTGTAGCGTTTTAGGGTTAGGGTTAGGATTAGGGTTAGGTTATAACCCTATATTGCAACAATTTTTAGGGTTAGGGTTAGGTTCAGTCTTAGTCACATGACTTAAACTGGCCAATGAGGGGCACTGCGTACGGATAGAATGTCGGTATATTGATAAGGCAACCGTACGGACCGATAGCCTCTACCAATAATAAAAGCTACTCCAGTTTAATTACAGAATAAAGTGTCAGATTTGCTGTTAGGACATAAAATCTTGTCCTTGCATTTAGGATGATTGGGTGAAGTCAGGTGGTTACATTTAAACATTTATTTTGCCTAAATGAACAATTATTTTCGTGAGTCTTCTAGGATTAACAACTTTTTACACTTAAAGCTTCAGGGACGATTTATTTTCTTTTTTTTTTTTATCAGATAAAGACATAGTGTGGCCTAATAGATCAATAAACAAGATCATTTTCTCAGAAAAAAGATGTGAAAGGTTGAAAATGCCAATCGAAAGTTTATTTTGATGTCAATGGTAAGCACTCATTTTATTGACACTAGCTGTGTTTCCATTACAGTTTTTTGCAAAAAACAAAGAATATTTCAAAAGTTTCGACAAAGTCATATTTGTGCTTTGTTTTTGTTTTTTTATCATTGATGGTTGTTTTGGGCAGGAGCCTCCATAGTAACTCTCGTAAAATCTCATCCCGAGAAACTTCGCCACAGGAAGTTGGATGCTGAGAACCTCCTTATAACACTCCTCATTACTTTGTTGTTTCCTGTCTAATGTGGTAGCAATAATTTTGACGTATACTGCTAAGAAATGTCTTGGTGTCCTCTTCTGTTTACACATACCGCGCCATGTTTTCTCAGAGAGCAGGGGTCATGTGACCATTTACGTCTTGTTCTGTCATGTATTTGTGTGTTTCCATAGCACTTTTGCGATACATTTCAATATTGAAACGTCTGAAAAACCTCCACATGAAAGCGTGCACCTTTGAGTGTTTTTTTTCAAAATTCAGGTGTTTCTATCACCAGTTTTTATTGCGCTATTTAAATGTTGTGCATTTCTATGGGAATGTAAATGCAGCTATTGTCAGAAAAGTTTCACGCATTGCATTGTGGGATGTGGAGTCCCAGAGACAAATGGATGGAAGTGTTTTTACTCCATGATTTCTTGTGTTTCTTGGCCAGGCAAGGAGGACAGGGATTCGCTTGTCACCATTTTTCTTCTTGTTTGTTCCCAGTGTTTCCCGTGACATCATCTCACTTTCATTTTCGGCCTGGATTTGGATCTTTTCATGTAAATCCCAAAATAAACAACCATGATTGGTTTTGCCACAACTTTTGGCCATGAAAACACAAGAAATGTGTTGGGAAGTCACTTTTGCAGAGTTTTTGGGGGCAAACACAAGAAATCACAGTAAGAATGAAGAAAAAAAACACTTCTTTGCGTCCGTCTATAGGACGCCACATCCCACAATGCAGTGAACAAAACTTTTTCAATGAAAATAAACTTTCAAGCGGCGATTTAAACCTTATGGGAGCAAATGATCTTTGATTTAGTGATCGATGAGGCCAACACTGTGTCTGTATCTGATAGAAAACATAAATTTGCCTCCAGCAGCTTTAAGGTTTATATAATCCATAAACTACTTAAACGAGTGGACCCTCCGAAAAAGCCAAGTAGCGATAAGCATTCATCTATAATGTTGACGTTTCTTAGTGATACTTTGATTACATTTCAAGGCTATGAATTTGCTTTTTTTAGCTTCTTGTTTCATTGAGTTACAATACTCAAACGTCTTTAGATGCTAACCACACTGTGCCGTATGACTTCTATTTCATATCCAGTCTTGAAACAGGCATTTCCCGTGCCCACCCTGTCTGTCTGTCTGTCTGTCTGTCTGTCTGTCTGTCTGTCCCAGAAGCTGATGCTTCATCGTGTGGGACTCATTTCCACAGATCCTCTCCCTCCATCCCTTCATCCTTCTTGTCTTTTCTCACCCCTAAGCTTCAATCTTCCTGTCTGACTCAGAATAGCCTCCATCGATCCGTCCTCATCTCTGTACCCTGTAGGCCCTACATCCTTTATATGTAGCCCGTCCACGGCTGCCGTATTGACCTCCACGTTTACTTCCAAGCATGTCTGATTCTTGGTTTTTTTTTCCCCCCACTGGCTGGAGTATTGATGGCCGCCCGTTTGCGGATGTCATTCATTCTTATTTGCCTTGTCGTTAAATGAACACATGCATCAGTAAATAACGGATTAGCTTGTTCTGGTTGTTGAGTGTGTCTATGCTAACGGTAAAGGAGGCTAGCTTTTGTATTTGGTGTTTGTTTGCACGTAGGTAAGAGCTTTATAAAACTGCCAATAACAGTGTGTGCATCCGTCTGTTCTCTTTCTCTCTCTCTCTCTCACACACACACACACACGCACACACAGGCGCCCGCGCACAAAACACAGGGTTTCGTACCCACCGATTAGCTGCTCTTCAAGCTCACTGCAGCTTCCTCTTTCAAGGTCAAACTCGGCTTACCTCTAGCGCCTGCTGCACAGATGAGATAGAAGAGGAAAAAAAAAGAAAAAGCCAAGTGTGGGTTTCACACAGAGGCTACACACACACATGCATTTTTCAATCCCATGCCCAGGGCTTGGAAATTTCTGCATTTTAACGTTTCCAAGGCTTTGCGTCTATTTTCATATTTAACCAAAACCAACCTAATCCTTATGGTGGTCGTAGTGTCTTTTTTTTAAATTTTTTTTCAAGACAATTAAAACCTCCTCTTTTGATTTAATATTTAGAATTCATGCATTTATGTAAGAGCATTTGCAATTAATTTGAAATGTGCTTATGTGTGCTTTATTATGACTCGTTTGCTGTTTATTTTTGGAATCATCCATTTTTTGTGAATAATATCAAAAACACATACATTTTAGGGTTAATCTTCTCGATGTCAAGCTGTGTTTTTTGTGCGCTGTAATTTCATGCTACTTCGCATGAGTGTGCATCTGCAGCATCCTCAGCTTCTCTGATGTTTGGATCAGTGTTTCCCAAATGGGGGTACGCGATGGTTCAGAGAGAGAGAGAGAGAGAGAGACAAATTCACAATTGAAAGGATAAAAAATATGGGCATTTATAATGTTTATTTTCAGTTACAAATGATAATCGCACTAAATATTATCAGCAACTCACAGGAAGACAACATAAATACACAAAAACGACAACAAAAACACACAAATATACGGAATAATAGAAAAAACTGACACAAAATGACACCAAAAACACAGAAAATTACAGAAAAAATACACAAAATGGCATAAAAACATTCAAAATGATGGTATAAATGATCTTGATTAGAACATGAACTGAAAACACAAATGTTAGACTTTAAAAACTATAGAAATAAATCTAATCAGGGGGCACTAAATACAATTTAATTCCACTTATTTACAACACGAGATTCTTTCAAATATGTGTTATCACTCATAATTATTATATTCCACAGAATTCTGAGTAAAATGTTGCAGTCGGACAAAGGGGGTACTTGAGGCAATACGTTTGAGAACCACTGGTTTAGATTATACACCTAAAAAATAACACAATCTAACAGTTAACACTATGGATGCAAAATGCAGTATGCAAAATGAAACAGCTCATTAAAGGACTAAAGAGAGAAAATTCAAACTATCAACCCAGGCTATATTATAAATGATGAACTGAGGTTAACGCTGTGAAAGGTGAACTGGTGAACGAGGGACTACTGTAAATCAAACTGCCAACGAACTTAAAATAAATTATTATTAAAAAAAAATGTAAAAAAATGCAGCCTTTGCGATGAGAAAATTGAGTTTTAGGATATCGTGATAATATCACAAATGCAAATGCAGCGACATTTATTCGTCATTTTCTATATTGCCAAAAAATGAAAACTCGATATATCTTAAATCACGATATATTGTCCAGCCCTAGTGCATAGTACGGAGTGTTGCCATTTGGAATACAGCTTTGTTTTTATGCCACAGTTTCTTTCTATTGCCTGAATTCCCAGCGACCTTCAAAGTGTGTCTGATGTATGAACTGTACTTGATCTGCAGTTTTCCTTCTGTTTACTGAGAACCATGACTGAAGTTGATAAAAATAATTTCTATTGGGGGGGGGGCAAAGAGTGGGACAATCCATTGATTCCCTCCTCTCTTACACGTCTCATGCGGTTGAACTTGGACAATCTGGCTGTTACCAGACACTGCACTCAGCCGCTCTTAATATTTAATGAAGGATCAGAGCCATCAACCGCTGCTTTTTGAGCTTTTAATGGGAGAGTTTTTCACAAACATTTCTGTGCACTGACCTCCCAGGCATTTTCCAAAAATGGGCGCAGACGGTAAAAGCTTTTACCGCCGTTCACTTTCACCAGCTGTCATGAATAAACACTGAAATCATGGCAGAGAATAAACACTTGAGTGCCTCAATCTAAACAAGAATTGTTCATGATGAACATGAGTCACACAGAGGTTACTCAGAGAAAAAACATTTTTAAGAACATATATATGGAAAATAAAGGTTCTGCTAATTAGTTGACTCAGATAAGGAAACTCATTTCTATGGTTGACAACCAAACAAAAAAAAACAACTTTGAATTTTATTTTTTATAAAACACCATATTTTTCACATGTATCATCCTCACATTTTCTTTTCCCAGAACAAATCATTGGCTAAATCATCTAATATTTATAATAGGGGAGAGCGGGGGTGAAAGTAACAGTTTCCAAACAAACATTATTTGGAAAGAAATAAAACACTGATAATATTTTTCATTGTATCTACTTACAGTACATGTGTTGTCTGTCAGTACCTGGTACTTTATTTAATCAAATGTGTATTTACAGAATAGATTGTGTTGTTACTTTAGTCCCTCATAATTAGACAAAAGTAACACAATGAAATACACCGTAGTTTAAAAAAAACTTTTTTTTTAACAAAAAAAAAAAAAAAATAAATAAATAAATATATATATATATATATATATATATATATATTGCTATTGGTCCAGACCGTATACCTCAGACAAACCTGACTTTAGTTCCGGCACTTCCTGTGTGCATGTGTCCGCCCAACGTAAGCCGAATGCAAGTAGTTCCGTTGTATTGATAAATAATCCAAAGCCAGAAAGCCTCCTACAGGTGCATGTGCACTAATACGTATACTTACACGGATATGAACAATACCACCTTAAATGTTCCTACTATGATAAACCCTAATTCTAACCCTAAACCTAAAAATGAAAAAATTACCTTTTTTCAACATGACAGACACGCATTCCCATTGTCTATCGTAGGAAACTTTCACGGTAGGTTTATTCTACGCTACACCGTCACTGCCGGACCCGTCCCTGTCACTTGATCGTGTCCTTCTAGCTATAGTTCCATCAGTTTTATTTTAGCCCTAACCCTAACCCAGGAAATACCCTGAAATGTTTCTTTTTTTTTTCATATATGTATTTTTAAAGGTGGAATTTGCTATGTTAAATAAGTTAAAAGGGATTTGAACTTACACCAATGGGAGAAAGAATCCTTGAGTCTCGCACCTTAGACCACTCGGCCATCCTAACACGGTTGTAACACGGGCACATTACGCTTAAAAAGGTCCGGCAGTGACGGAACCGCTCATGCGCTCAGGAAGTGCCGGAACAATAGTCAGGTTTGTCTGAAGTCCGGGTCTGGAAGTATAGAAACTGTGTTAAATATATTGATTTATTAGAGTCTGAGATGGTTTACTGAAGACAGCTTTGGGGAGGAGATGCACTAAGGAGATTGGTGTTTTGAAGATTTGGAGCAGTGGTGCTGGTTGTGCTGGTTTCCCTCCTGTAGTTTAAAGTTTGTGGTGTGATTTTATACAAACATTGTTTTTTTTTTTTTTTTAACACCAAATCACTGTAGTTGAAGGTTATATACCTTTTTAGCTGTAAAAACAGAAAAGTGTACAAAATGTCCCATTTTTGTTGCTGATTATATGGTACTGTGCTACTGATGGAGAATTGGATTGAACAGTAATAAGTCCAAGATCATTTTTTTTTTCTTTCCACAGCAATGCATGTTTTGTTATTGCAATGAAATAAATGAATTTATTTTACTGCTTAATTGTGACGATCACCAGCCCTCCCTGAGGTAGGGTAGGAGACATTTTATTATAGGGAGGATATAAAAAGGGAGAGCAGTGTTACACCTAGGTGGAGGGGGAGCGGAAGGGGAGCTATAATGGTGGTGGCTGTGATCAGGGGGAAGGAGTGAGTGGTAGTACCTAAAGCAGGTATTTGGGATCAATGTGTCTAAAGTTAAGCCCAGTACAAGTTTTATCCCACATCCCAAGCATGCCAGCCAAAAACAGCTGTAGAATCCGCAAATATTCATATTTTTTGATGTAGGTAGCACCTTATACTCTGCTTCTATCTTGTTTTCAAACCAATACACATACCTTTCATTTTAACTGAATTTATGATCAAACAAGCCAGCCGAGCATGGAACTATTTGTTCTCTCATGTTCATACTACAATAACTCAGTTGTACTGATACCTACTGTGTTCAAAAGTCTGTTATCTTTAAAAAGAGACCATCCTCATGCATGTTCAACAAACACAGTTATCATTCCAATTTGCTAATGTCTTGGACAGGCGTTTTTCCCAAATCTGGGTGGACTTTAAGGGGTTAAACACCACGAATAGTCTTTGCTTCTGCAGGACGTACACAAGTTGTTTTCCTTTACTCTTCTGTTGGAGAAGGCAAAATGAAATGTTCTTCATTTTCTAACAGCGTTGCTGGTTTGTCACAGTGTCCTGCGGCTTTAGCTAAATGAAATGATCATATAACCTCTGAGTCTGGCCAATAAATTACACTGTGTGTACTTCACCACTTTCTTTCTTTTGTTTCTTTCACTTTTGATCTCTTTTGTTTTCAAGTGTTCACTTGACCTCCAAAGTTAATAAGCCAGTCCCTCCTTCTGCCAGCCAAACGCTGACTCAGCGCTCACCCTCCTCCTCCTCCCCTTTCTCCTCTTTGCTCTATAATCAGCGAGAGGCTCAGACGTTCATCTCAATGAAACCTTCACTTTATGTCCCTTTCACTGAGCTGCTGAAAGAAGCTCATTACACCCTATCACATTGCTTTCGAGTCGATTAAAACATCCATTTTCATAAAACGCAAACTCTTGTTTATAAACTGAATTAATTCACTGAGCATTGTTACAGATGATGCCTTTGTGACGTGTTTTAGACGTCATTGTGCTCCAGTCGATCCTTTGCTTATTCATGGAAAGCTGAGAGGAACATTTATTCAATAAACGCAATAATATATCTATATATAAGTCTGTTTTTTCTGCAGGGTGTCACGATCGCAAACAAACAAGGTTAGAAGTGAGACAATGCATTGAGTAGAAGTACATTCTGTCCTGGCTCTGTGCTGCAGTACGCTCAGAGTTAGTAGAATAACATTAGAAAGCAGACATATTGTAAGAACAAATCTTAATTCTTATTCCTAAACCAGCAGCCTACATGGAAAACCAGAAAAATATTACATTTCTCAGAGTCCCATTGCTGTGTTTTAATGATTTAGTGAAGTGTTTTTCAACCTCGGGGTCGCCTGAAATGTCTAGTAATAATAACATGTAAAAAAAAAATTCTGATTAAAACTTAAAAATGTTTTTAAATGATTTATCTGTACATGTACATAACGAAATATCATCCCCAAGTTTCCCCATTAAGCCCTTAAAAAATAGAGTAAAAGAATAAAAATAGAAAAACAAATAATATGGTAATATAAACATAATATATCCAAAAATAAGACGAATATACAACAATATACAAAACAATAGGGACAATAATGTCATAGAAACAGATGTACAGTAGAGGAAGGGGTAAAAAACTCAAAGAGCTTAAATATTTATTATTCTTTTTCAAATTAAAACACCACTGTTTTCTATACTTAAAATATATATATATATATATATATATATATATATTTATACTGAAATATAAACCTAGTTAAAATAAAAAGCAGTATGAATATATCTGAGTGGGCTAATATTATCACTTTGTATTTGTAGCACAGTTTAACAAACATGATTGAAAAAAAAAAAAATATATATATACATATTTTACAGGGGTCACTACAAGAAAAAGGTCGGGAACCTGTATTTTTTTTCTATAATTAAAAGGAAGATATATTAAAACGTGTAATTAAAGCATATAATTGTAAATAGATCAGTGCTATCACTTGGTTCTTGAATATTTAGTACTGGAACAAAAGGTGAAGGACTAGCAGTGCTGATGGTCGTCAGCTAGGCTTGAATTTTAAAGATGAAACATCATTCAGTGACGGACATGACTCAGCTCTTTTCCCTGAAGGCGTTGCTGTGTGGTCTGCAGAGGAGCGAGGAGTGAGTGAATGGCTGATGAGATGTGACAGAGATCTCTGACCCAGGAGAGAAAGCTTCATAGATATCGATCCTTTGATCCATCAGATCCAAACACTACGAACAAAGGAAAAATATTGTCATAAGCCGTGTGTCATCTGCTGCCAAATGCTAACATGCTAACAAACAAAAGCCAGCTACAAACAAACTATTAAAACAGTGTTTCTCATATGGGGGTAATCGGTGGTCCTAAAGGGGGTACTTGATAAATTGATAAAAAAAAACTATAGAAATAAATCTATTCAGGAGCCACAAAATCAGTGTTTTTCAACCTTGGGGTTGGGAACCCATGTGGTGTCAACTAGAGTTTAAATGGGGTCACCTGAAATTCCTGAAAAATTAAAATGCATTTTTGAAATGTTGTAATTACTATTATTTTTTAAAAATTGAAACAACACAAAATCTTGTATTTCTATTGGTTCATGAATCTATTAAAGCTAAAATGCAGTAAACATATATCTCAGCTCCAAAAAAATACCTTTTGGGTCGCCAGAATTTATTGATATCAAAATGGGTTCACGATCCAAAAAAGGTTGGGAACAACTGCACTAAATAATGTTTCATTCCACCTTTTTACAAAATGAGGTCCTTTGAAAATGTATGTCATCACTCATTCATTCCATCATTATGCTCTATAATTGTTATTAAATAATAAATAGTTTTTAGAGGAAAACGTTGTAGTCAGACAAATGGGATACTTGGATTCAGAAATAAGAGACAGGGGGTACTTAAAGGTGCAGTCTGCATCTCTTATAAAAGTGACTTTTTGTCATATTTGCTAAAGCTGTCACTATGTAAGGACAGCTTACATAGTCTTTGGCAGATTGCCAGAATGCACCACGACTGAGTAAAAAGAATCAATCAGAGTCAGGATTGTGTTTGACGGACTGTCTGACAGCTGTTGGTCACATGCCCCGCCCCTTTCCCAGAGCTGTAGCGCCGTCTTTTTTACAGAGTATGGGCTGGAGGAGTAGTAGATGGAATTGGTGACTTTTCTGCTTGAAAGCTAATTACTGCTGCTTGATTTACATTATGTTTGATTTATAATTGGTACACTAGAAATCTTTGGCGCATGTGTTTGCACAACAGCCTCCGTGTGGGCTGCTGTCAGTGATGCTGAGTTGTTGCTACTGTTGCTGAGGTTTGTGCACATAGAGAGGGAGAAGCGCTGCAGTAATATGCCTTTAACAGAGCATTTTATATTACTGTGATGTTGCTGTCTGACTAACGTTAGCTTGTTAGCTCCTCTGAGGGAGGGACTTTGGAAAGTTTGGAGGCAGGACAAGAGAGCGGGGGGAGAGGGGGGAGAGAGGGATCTGAGAGTTGCGGACTGCACCTTTAAGCCAAAAAAGTTTAAAAACCACTGCATTACAAGATAAAATACATTTCCCAGTTCTAATTATACAGCACTTTGATGACTGGTCATGCTTGTTGTAGCCGTTAGTTACTTTGGATCACACACCCCTCAAATTGAGGTCAGAAACTGAATTGTGAGGCTTCATTTCTGGTATATGTGACCGTGCCGTTCTCATTGATTTATGGTAGTGGCTATCCGTACGGTTGCTGTATCAATATACCGACATTCTATCCATACGATGCGCCAGTTTATAGGTCACGTGATAGGTCAGTCATTGGCCAGTTTAGGTCGCGTGACTAAGACTAAACCTTACCCTAAACCTAACCCTAACCGTAATTCGCTACGTACTTGTGCTTCGGTAACCACACCAATAGCACTGGGGGTTGTCCGTACGGCAATCGTACAAATAGACACCTGATTTATGAAGTCTTGTGGCCCACTAGCGCGATCGACAAAATGCCTCTGCGATCGACCGGTAGATTGCGATCGACGCGATGGGCACCACTGCTTTAGACACTGCACATTTTTTGTAGCCATCGGTAGAAACTAAAATACTGTACATCGGCAAAACCCATGTGTGAAAAAATCCGTTTCATTCTATTACGTTACATTTTCCTTTTTGTGAACTTATTAGTCAGTGAGCACAGACTGTGTTCTAGTTCATGTTTTATAGTTAATCAAGAATCTTACCTCCAATTTCCACCGGATGTGTAACTGCTGCATAACAGCAACATAGCTGATAGATTTACATTAAAATCAATATGCCAATTTCCACCAAACACATGCAGTTTCACTGCTAGTTACGCAACAGTTACGCAGCCCTTCTATTTTTGCCGGACGATGGAGCAATTCTGCGTAAATTCAGCAAAGATAAGCTTGTGCGGGACAGGAAGTAGTGCACAGACACAAAATAAAATATCAGGTACTAATAACAATACTCCGTGTTCAAGGCGGACCCTAATTCCATCTGATTTCCAACCCGCTTGCTTCTTTTCAGTGTGGTGCGGGTCTGCTGGTGTCTATCTCCAGCTTTCTTCATGTGCTAGGTGGGGCTACGCCCTGGACAGGGCGGCCCTGGATCGTATTTCACATATAAATATTGCAGTTCTCTATGGTTGAATCACAATAATCTCTACAAAAGCTGAAGATCTACTGGGCAGGACAGAGTCGATTCCCTTCTACTCCTCCCCAAGGACACAATGAACTGTTTCTATGGCTTTGTGGTTTTCTTTGAATTGACTACAACTCTCTATAGAATTAGCGAGATCTCCTGATCTCCGGTGGATTGACGGACTGCGGATTACGCAGCAGTTACGCAGCGCAACTCTTACAACATAGAAAAATTGCCAAGTTTTATGTGGTTTTGATGTCTTGTTTCGTGCCGTAGCCGGTATCCTACCATCGCACAATGCCCTGCATTCTGCGTCATCTTTGACATATCCTAAAGCCATGGCCGAAAGTGTTTATGTACACAGCGCACCTGTATCACGCTTTACTTCAATTGGAAACGCTCCAAGTACGGCAAAAGCAATCACTGTAGAATTTGTACTGGGCAGACTAAACACTCTAGGATTCTTTGGTGTGAACAAACTCTTAGAGATACAAAGCTGGCAGTGATACTTTCTTAGCATCACGTTCCAAACAACTCTTTGCTCTACAATACTTTATTCTTTGAACATTTGCCCTGTTTGAGTCTTGACGACTTGCTGAGGCAGGTTTTTGTCTTCGAGTGAGTGTGTTTTTATGCTCAATCTTTACATTGAAGAGGTGGGATTACCTTCTTAATGTAATCCCACTTTACATGCAATGACTACATTGCTATGTAACGTAGTCATAGCAGTGGGTGTTAGCCTGCTTTTACCCACTGGGGTCAGCAAATGACATTAGTATGTATGAGATCATTGCTATCTTTTAAAATAGTTAAATCAGCCAAACAGTAAATTAAAGGTTCTCTCCTGACTTATGTATTGATCAGACTAATAGTTTGCAGTTTTGATGACATTTGCCTTAATGAAATATAGATTTATTATGCATGCCTAGACGTTTACAGGTTCGTGGACATTTATGATTGATTAAAATCACATTTTGCCTTGAGGTTTTATTCCATTATTCTGAAATGCTCATAGCAATTTCTCTATTACCTCGTTTGTGTGTTAGAAATACATGATTTCTGTTTTGCGTTTGTTAGAATCATAGCTTTTTCTTAGGAATTCATTGAGAGAGTTTGTCGCGTTTAAGCTCGATTGAAGCTAGACAAGCATTGTTGACTCTATCAATTGATTTAGTCAGTTATCTCTCCAGCTGGTTTGGCTCTGCTGCAGTGAAAATATTTTATTACATTCATTTTATTTTTGGACTGGCAGCATGAGGATAAAAATAAATGTTTAAGATGCAGTAGTAAGAAAAACATCTTTAACAATGTGTAGACAAAGCTTCTAAAAGGAAAACAAGCCAATATAAGCATCCACTGATCCATTATTAACAGCATTTTAATACAGGTGAATTATATTTCCAACTGTTTTGATGAATTTTTCCTATTGAGTGTAGTATTGAAAGTATGAGTAAAGTCCAAAATGCATTTTTAGACTCTGGCCAATTGCCGGTGGGTTATACGCAGGTCGACACTTTGCTATTACTCAACATCCACCACCTGTCGGCCCTAATAAAACTCTGGCTGTGATGAATGCATTAGTGATGAAAAAAATTGTCAAAGCCGATGGTGTGAGTGACCTTTTGACCACAAAATTCTTCGTGGGTTCATGAAGAAAACATGGATGCTTTTAGAATGTTGAGCGTTTAACTGTGAGCTAGCATAGCGTTTATTTGTTATTATATGTTAGGCTAGTCTGAAAAAGAAATGTCGTAGGTGTTAATATTTAAAGAAAAATGCCAGGGCTTCAAAAGAGAAAGTTAAAAATAATCCAATTCTCCCCACAGAGGGAAGTTAAAATGGCAGAAAAATCATGAATTATGGTGGAAATGACCAAATATGTTAATTGGAGATATCTCATTCCATCCAAACTCACAAGTTCAATGAAGCTCCACAATATGGGGCTCGCACTTTCCCCTTGCCTATATGTATCACACGACTGCTGTCATCTTTAATTGCATTTAATTGTGGAAAGAACTTTGAATTGTTATGAAATTCTACAAATTCTGCCAAGCAAGTCCATAAAATTTTCCTGAAAATATATTAATTGGTCACAAAATCAAGTTTTTTTCTAACTTAAAGCTGATATCTGGAGTTTCTGAGAAATCTATGTTTATGTATAATTCTTTTGAAATGCGAAAAAATAACTAGTCTTTTACTATGGTCTACTGCCGATGGTCATTCATATATATCAATGTATATAAGCCCCGCCTTCGTCCTATCGACCCCTATACAAATTAAAACGAGCGCCGTGATTGCCCAGCCAATAGGCTTTGACTTCCTGTAGCGGAGTCTGTCAATCAAAGTGAATATGGAACCGTGCACGGAAACAAGGCCGCGCGTCACAACAGCAAACAGATAAATATGATTTTGGCTCTTACCTGACCCATAGACCTATATCAATGCGACCCGATGCAACCTTGTTTTGTTCCGCAATGCACATGCAGAAAAGTAGAGGCGTGGCTTCTGGTAGATTGGCAGAGGCAGTGGGAGGAAGTGAAGCTGTTTAGGGCGGGACATCGAGGCGTTTTTCAGAAACTCCAGATATCAACTTTATTTAGACCCTGCAGTGACTGATATCTGTCATTTAGTGCTTGATGTCTTACATACTGTATATCAGTGTCAAACGCATTTTAGTTTAGCGGCTAAATATGGAGCAGTTTAATCTCAAGTGGGCCACAGATTTTACGCTGGAAAACCAGCTATTTCAACCTAATGTAACTTAGTTTGCACTTCTGCATATAATTGTTATAAAAAGTATGTAAGGAATCTACAATATTCAAGCAATAAGTTCTAGATTCTAGATAGTCTTTTATTTTAAAAAAAACCTTTTATTTTGACAAGCATGGTGTAAAATGCACGTTGCAAGGAAAAATGTATGGATTTATGTTTAAAAAAAGATTATATATGTGTGTGTATGTTTTCAACAGCTATTTTTGAAGAACTAAATTTAATGGTTGAATTCTAAAATATGTAAATAAATGGTTGTGATTTAATGACCGTGGAAAAACGTGGGTCCCAGGGTGAGACCAGATGAGAACCCCTGCTCCAAAGGGCCGGATTGAGTTTGACACGTGCTATATATCATTTGAACGTGGAAGTGAAAACTAGTGCATAATAAACATTAATTTGCTCTTTTTTTCTCCACCTAAAATCTGTGATGCACATGAGATCAAACTGCTCTGTATTTGGCTCCTGACAAAAAAAAAAGAGAGTTTGACGCCCCTGTTTTATAGCATTGCATTGTATCCCACTCTTGCTTGTGTGATCCACTAAAAGGTTTTGTTAGCATTCAGGACTCACTGGTTGTCTAGTGCATGTGGTGGTTTTCTCTCCCCCGGGATCTCTGGCCTTGTACAGCTCCAGTGTTACAGACTCTAGTCGTCCGTTGCCTCAGGCTGTTGCCCGCGGCACAGAGTTGTCCTGAGGGACCGTTGCCCTCACAGTGCAGGGAATAACCATCAGCTTGCAAATAAAGAGCAAACAGACGGACACTGGAAAAATAACTGCTCACATCATGGGGATGGAGAGTTTTTATTTTTTATGGAAAAAAAAAACCATTTCACCTTCTGTCAAAATGAGGGCACTATAGTTTAATATCACTGTCTTTATTAATTCAATGAGGTCAGTCATAAAAATGATTTGTGGTGTGAAAATTAGATTTTCTTGGTTTTATTATATTTTGTATATATATTTGATTTTATTATGTATTGAAATGATTGATAATACGTGAACCCCTTTTGTTAAAAACAAAACAAAAACAAATTAATGAAGAATTATTATTCATTATTCATTTGTAGCACTACATTTACATTTTCTTGTAGTAATTTCAGCGAGTTAATTTTGTCTTCTTTTTTTAAAATAATAATAATAATAATAATAATAATAATAATAATAATAATAATAATAATAAATGTAGAGATATTTGAGCCACAGACACATGACAGATAGACAGAGATTCCTTGCTTTATAGATAGATAGATAGATAGATAGATAGATAGATAGATAGATAGATAGATAGATAGATAGATAGATAGATAGATAGATAGATAGATAGATAGATAGATAGATATAGAATAATAACAATATTAATAATCATGAACACTAGGAGGAGTTTGCTTATTAAGATGGTGTGGTTTGGCCAAAAATTTAGAAAAAGTGCCAATTTGGCATGCTGAATTCAAAATTGCAGACTTCCTGTTGAATTTAGGTTGAAAGTTGAAATGACATTTTTGTTAGTCATGACCTAATGCATATACCTATTGAATGCCATCAAGCTAGTTCAAACCAGTGGAAAGTTACAAACGATAAGTAGCGCTAACGAGTCCTGAAATTGCATCAAAAAACTACACGTTAAATTCTTCACCAATCTATACCGTTCTGCCAAATTTCATGAAATTTCACCCCCGGTAAAGACCTCAAGGACCTCATCTATCTATATATCTATGCAGTAGAATGCACATATCAGTCCGATGTATGCATCACTTCCCAGCTGACTATCTAGACGAGTTGTTTACGCTGACAGAAGCCAATAGAGCTTATACCACAAAGGCTGCCCTCAGCTTCTCGCTCAGAGGAAGAACAATGTTCTATCCATACAGTGACATTAAGGGTAGGAGTGAGATGCTGCTGATGCTGCTGATGCTGAGCTGCAGGCCGAGCTGCAGGAAAATGTCAGGATCACATGCTCAGGATAAGCTTCTCCAAAAGGCCAAATACAGTGCGAGTGCAGCAGTGCTGCGTTTTCTGCTTCAAACATGGAGAGAATTTGTCACAGGTCGGAGGTTTTTCATTAAAAAAAAAAAAAAAACACTGCTGTGATCAGCTCTCACGGATGTACTGTCTTTGTGTCTGGTTAACGTATACAGTTACACCTGATTTGATGGATGGAGATAATAATCATGAGATCATCAAGTTGTTGTGATATTTGAAAGCAGAGGATATGGTTAGAAAGTTATTCTCTTGTAATCAATAAAGAAATAAAGAAGTGTATTATTGGCAATAACTTTGCTTAGAAAAATCTGTAAAAATTTCCTTGAAGTGTCATAAAGGCTGTCATTAAGTGTTGTTTGCTAAATGATGACACCTTTGGAGCTATGTTGGCATTTTGGGGGTTAGGTGATGGATCTAGTGGGGTTAGGTAGGGTTAGGGTTATGACACGTTCACACCAAAGCGTCAACAGCATCAGGTTTACATAGACAATATATGTTGGACGTGCTTCTAGGGAGCGTCAGAGGTCTTGCTGCGTGTCCAGCGCCTCCTGTGCGGCGCGTTTTGAAGCTTTTCGCGTGGCGGATGCTGTGCGTTTTGAGATTTCAAGCTTTTGACGTGCGTCCGGAACCTCCAACGCAGCCAACACCGAGCTCATCCTGCTTTAAAAACACGAGACAGAGCGTGGGGGCGGGGCGTTCACCGGTACATACATAGACTGTAGAAAATACATACATAGCACTGTGTAAAGGACACTGAAATGCTCACCTTCATGGGCGTGTCTCTTTACATGTCAATAACGGCAGAGAGCTTCCTGGAGGCGGGGCTTCTCCAGCTCAGTGCCGCGTCAAATTCGTCATCAAAGTGGGAGCGTGTCATCAAACTGGAGTGAGGTGTTTGGGCTCACCCTGCAGTAAGAAAAGAGCAAATCACCCTCTAGCTAACGCATTAAAAGAGTTTCTATTAAAGGTTCTTTTGAGCAGGAGCCTCGTATCTCCTGTGAAATCTCATCCTACTTTGAGACTTTGCTGCAGGAAGATGGATGCTGTCTATGGTGACAGTAATGTTTTAGTCAAGTATAGTACTAAGAAATGTCTCGGCCTCCTCTTCCGTCCACATGTACAGCGCCATTTTTCTCCTAAAAAAGTGGTCATGTGACAAGATACGTCACATCCTGTGACGCGTAATAAACGGAAAAAAGTAATAATGATAATAATGGCTTGAATTTATATAGAGCTTTCTTCGAGGACACTCAAAGCGCGTTACAGAAACCATTATTCATTCACACGAGTCACTCACACAGTCATACCAGTGGTGGTAAGCTACAATGTAGCCACAGCTGCCCTAGGGCAGACTGACAGAGGCGTGGCTGCCATTTCGCGGCTACGGCCCCTCTGACCACCACCAACATTCATGCACAATTCATACTCACTCATACAAGGCAATGTGGGTAAAGTGCCTTGCCCAAGGACACAACGTCAATGACTCGGTTAAAGCGGGATTTGAACCCCCAACCCTTCAGATACTGGACAACCCACTCTACCACTGAGCCATGGAAGCCATGTTATTAGATGTGAGGGGAAAGATATCCGATATCCCCCAAAAAATATTGTGCATATGTATAGTAAAAACATTGTGAATGCTAACCTCTAAATGTACTCTCGCTCTATAAACTACATGAGAACTACCCAGTAACATCTGATCTATGATAGAAGCTATGACAGTTTGATGATGCACTCTAAGTGCATGGTCTGGTAGAGGTTGCTTCCTTGTCTTGCAGCAGCATCTTCCATCAACATTCACATTCCAGTGCCGTGCCAGATAATGACCAAGATGATACGAGAAAGTTAATCCAGTTTTTCTTCATCTGGTTGCTTCCGATAACACCTCCAGAACATATTGGCGAGCATCTCAGCTTTCATCACTGTATATCTAAAATGAGGTGCTGTATCTCTCACTCACACACACACACACACGCACACACACACACACACACACTTCCCAAGACGTTCCGTTGGTTTAATTTACACATGCAGCAACACCCAGGCTGTGATAGTAACGCAGCCAAGAGGAGCTGCTGTCAGACTAACGCGGGAGAAGCGTTTATTGAAATCCCACTGCTATCTCTCTGTGCGCTGTAATTTCACTGCATGGTCCACCTACACCTCCTGCACACGCTCTCTGGATCTTTTTCCTGTAACTCTGAGTTCCTACAAAAACTGACAGCATGGTTGTCAGCAGGGGGAGTGTCATCGCTGCAAAGGTCATCGTCTTTTCACATTTCACGTGATGTGATTGGACAGCAGGAGTTGTGCCGTGGCGTGGTCCGTGATGAACACTTGCAAACATTGCAGGTCAGGGGACATTTTTACATCAGTGCATGCATGGTTGTTTTTGGTAGAAGTTTGGTTTTGTTTTGAAAGGTGAGAAATGATATTGCAGATTCCAAAATAAAACAAATAAAATGGATTCTGGTCGCTTAAAGAGAGATTTAACCCAAATGACAAAGACAAAGACAGCTCAACTGAAAGACTGTAAAGACACGTAACTCACACTGGTTTGATGAGGTTTAAGGCTGTTTTTTCAACATGTCACAGCCCGTACTATACACGACAAACACAATGAGTATATACTGTGTATTCTATATATATATATATATATATATATATATATATAAAATCCAGTATTTCATTTTTATATATAAAATCCAGTATTTCATTTTGAAAGAACAACAGCGAGAGGCGCTTTGTGCATTTTTGGACGGTAAAGACGGCAAAGTGGAGCCGTGTTGTTTTTTTTTTTGTTTTTTTACAATAGGTGACATCAACAAAGCAAGAGGCTTGAGTTACGTACAATGACAAACGTCGGCTTTTACATCAGTTATTAACATACAGGTATAAAAATAAATTAAAGAGAGAAAAATAATTCTGTATACAATTTACATTTACAGTTCAAATTCAGTACAAAGTTCTTTGGTCTTTACAGCTTTAGAGTTGGTGCAGCGTTTTAAAGTAATTATGTATCAAAGGATCAAAGTGATTGGAATACTATGAATTTAGGTTTCTGATTGGAACATTTAGAGCAGTGTATATGGTATTTTGCCAATAATAGGATCAGGTTTACAACAAAGAAGTTTTTGGAGGGATTTTTTTTTCATAAACACCAAAAGTAACATATTTTCTATCAAATTGTATGTTCACATTAAGCTTTCCATTCACAAACAGACATATGTCATTCCAGAACATTTGAGTATGTGAGCAGTCCCAAAAAACATGGGTGATTGATTCTTCAGCATTATGACAAACAGAGCTCCGAGGATCTACATTTGGGTGAAATTTTGAAATAATACTGTTTACAGGGTAACATCGATGTAAAATTTTCAGGCATACCTCTCAAATCATAATGGTTACAAAAGTATTTTCTAGGCAATAGCCAAACATAGTTCTAGTCTATGTCCATAAAAGCATTGTTCCAAACAGCGGAGCCTTGTTGTTGTTGTAGCAGCGTCTTTGCCGATGACGACGCCAGCATTTGTTACCGTGTGATTGGCTAAAACATATCATGGTGGACAGGCGCTTTGCCCAATCAGCGTCAAGCATTATGTTCATGTCCCTCCCTGGTTCCGAAAGGATTCGCCCAGATCGATGTGGAGAACTCGAGTCAGAGGGAGGGCTACACATCAATCTGGCTCTTGCCAGGTTACAAATTAGTAACAAAGTAGAAAAAAAAGCAGACATAATGCATTGATATATATATCTGTATATTTATATAATTCAAGTAATCCAATATTAGGGATGTAACGATTAATCGTAAGGCAGTTAAAAATCGATTCATAGATATCGATTTTCTGAAAATTGAATCGCAGTACTTTTTTTAACCACATTTCCACAAGTGTTGGCGGCGGGCGGAGTCTGCTAATACTTTCTTTCTGGCTTCCTTCTACTCTTAAATATGTTAATAAATGATTCATTACCCCTTTAGCACCGAAAGAATATCTGTAATATTACTTGAATATCTGTAAAAGTCACGTTTTTCTATTGACTCTGTCTGCTAGCATAGCTTCTCTTCTTCACTCCAAGATATCTGCATGCCAACCGACCACTGTATTACCAGCGCCCTCTGCTGGTCCAAACAAATATGACGTAAATCAGTGCAATCGTTTTTTTTTTTTTTTTTTTAAAGTCCAATTGTTAAGGCACAAAATACATTTTCAGTTGCACTTTTAAAAGAAAAAGAACTATTATGCAGTTTTGCATTGTTTATTATAGAACCAGAATTTAAATTAATAGGCTTCATTTTCATTTGTATTGTTCCTTTATTTATTTCATTCAAGATTTATTTTTAGTTAAATTGCATTGTTTTGAATAGTTTATCAAGGAATTATTTTGACAATGAAAAATAAAAGGAAAATAGTACAGCATTTTCTAGTTTTTTTTCCCAAAAAACCCAGTATCGTGAATCGAATCGTATCGGGAGTTGAGTGAATCATTACATCCCTATCCAATATACATGAATGTGTCCAAACATACACATACATAAGTATATATAATCATGATTAGAGTGTTACTTGATCATAATTAATGAAAATTGGTGTAAGCAGCCATTTTTATCTAGTAAATCAAAAGTGCAGAGCTTTTGTAAAAAAAAAAAAAAAAAAAAAAGTGTGAACATTACTCATTAATGAATTAATTAAAGAGGTTGTGCATGTCATGTTCCATTTAAAGTAACCCTTAGTGCCAGATGAAGGGTTTTGTATTTTCATCAGGAGATAACTGAGCGTTTGAAGCGGGTTAGCGTTAGCAGTCTGCTGTCCTCTTTTGCCGCAAGCATAACGGAATAAAAACCCTTATTTGGCACAGGAGTGTTTTCTGTAGACGAGCATCAGTAGCAGCAGGTTTAGCGCTAGTGAGCTAAGCCAACTCACGTTTTCATACAGCTGCCATTAGTCGCCTAAAGCAGAATTAATGGAGGTGCTCTGCCAACGGTATGGTCTGGTGATTTCATTGTGACTTCCCCCATAGAAGACAATTCATTTGTTCAATCTGAGAAGTCTCCAACACAAATGTAACATTAGATGTGCTGTGTGTATCTGATAGCTATTGATAGATGATGGTTGTTGTTTGTGTTTCATGGCTCAGAGCCCACTCTGTTAATGATGAAGCTAATCGTGCACGCTGCTGATGTGACGAGCTCAGATACACTCACACTGCATCCTCACCTCATCCGTTAAGCAGTAAATCAAATATTCTATTTGAATTAGTGAGGAGGTCTTGTTATTTTGATGAAGCATATTGATTAAATCATGCATGTAGACAATGGGGCTTAAAGTTATGACGTTGGAATTCCACAAGGCTCCGTTTTAGGGCCTAAGCTGGTTCTAATATATGTAAATTATATTTGCAAAGTGTCCCAAATTCTGAAGTTAATTATTTTTGCTGATGACACAAACATATTTTGTTCTGGAAATTATATTAATAATTAGATTTAATTAGTAGAAAATGAATTGACGAAATTAGAAAAAATGGTTTGAGAAAAAGAAAACAAAATGGATGTGTTTTGGATCGTGTAGGACAGACTGTAGTTTAAAATTGGGTCTAAATGGAACAGAAATTGATTGTGTACTGTATATGAGACCAAGTTCTTGGGCTTCATCATAGTTCATGAGCTTAGCTGGAAGACACACTTAGAATATATTAGAAAAAAATATCAAACTATTTGTATTCTACACAGAACAAAAAGTATAAGAGACTGTCCGAAGTTGCTTCATTCATTTATTAACCTTATATTGCCTTTTCTGGCCTGTTGCTCAGAAAGCTGGAGTAATCCATGTAAAACATATGTAGATCCATTTATCAAATTGAGAATAATGCATGAAGTGGATACGCAGTTAATGCTTCAGCCCATTGCATTTTTGGTTGTTAAAATGTACGTTTATTCTTTGTATTGTATCGTATTGCATTGTATATGTTTCTATCTATCTATGATGTAAAACAAACACCCAGTGTGGACTAATATTTTATTTGCTCTGAGCTCATTAGCTACAGTAAAAGCTTCTGTTTATCAAGACTATAGTGGATTAGACACCAGTGCGTCGCTATGCTAACTATGCTAACATAATATTTTGTATTATTCAACTGTCAAGAAAAAAGTTGTAGTTAGACAAAGAATTTGAGGGAAACTGAACTGTTGTTGTAAGCTAACGCCTTTATGCTGTTAGCCAAAAAGCTAGCTCGCTATAAAATTAGCCTACAGTTAGCTTTCACACTGAATCTCTTTTCTTCTAGATTAATCGCTGAAATAAAGAGAGCAAAACTTTCATCAGGGTAATTACAGTATGAAAATACAGTCGTAGAAATAATTAATAAAAAATGTTAATTACAAAATAAACAAAGAAAGAAAAATATAGAATAAATAAATAAATACCATTTATGGCATATATTTATTTAGGTATTAACTGATTTATTTGTGGCATATATATTTAGGTATTGAGTGATTTTTTTTTTTTTATGACTTACAACCGTATTTTTATTTATTGTTTTAATTATGGCAGAGTTGGTCATTCATATTTTGGCAATTTATTGGTGGAATTACGATCTCTGGCAATGCAGAGCAGACTCTGTCATGTGTTAGAAAGTTCCAACACAGACACACTTGGCTTTTTTTTTTTCCAGATTCATTAGAATGACCACCCTAGTTACAGGTGAGCATATTGTTTGTGGGTAACCACTCCAAAAGTTGACAGTAGAGCTTTAAAACCTGCTGAGGCTTGTTTTTATTCATTTTTTTTTTTTTTTTAATCACTCAGCTTTGTTTTGCCTGGTTTTAGAATAAAGTTCACAGCTGATGACTGTGGTTTTTGCAGGTGCAAAAGAGATTACTCATGATTTGGAATCCAAATACTGATAATAACAAATTAGTGAGAAATAGAGACTTCCACAAATTCCTGTTATCCAATCATGTCTAAATACAGTATATACTGTATATGTAGACTGTGGCTGATTTTGATAATTGAAGAACTGACATACAGTATGTTGGGAAATATACATACTCTCAGTCAGTATAAATACACAATTTGCCATGTGTCATTTCTGAGTTGTTGAGAACAGATTTAAAGGCGGCTTTTAAGGAGTGATAATAGATCACAAACACATTCTATTTCTGTACGTCACACTGTAGAGGCACAGATCACGCTGCAATTAATTTGAAATCATTTACGATAATTATGACTATTATTAACTATGGCTGATTATTTTCCATGTAGTTGTTAAGCAGTGTCTCTTCCTGGCCTGCTGCTTATAATGAGACCTTGTTAAAAAGCATCCACATCACTGGCATTTCCTTTTAATGAGTGCACCGGCAGTCTCCATGCTGATGCCCTTTATCGTTATCCAGCACCACTTTTTCCAAAACAACATGGCCGCCAGAGCTGTTGCTTATGGGGTTTTTAATTTTGGTCTCCGTAGGTGGGGCACAAGCCTCCAGGGGCCGACTAAGAAATTGAATCAGTGCTGATAGCGTCCAGGGAGACATTCACAATAACACACAGTAGCGCAGGGTAACGCCGAGCTAGGTTTTCTCAGCTCTGCAATACTAGCGAAGCGCCTCGAGGGAGAAAGAAAGGCGCCATGGAGAAAGATGGCTCGGTGCATGAAAAACCCATCCTCTGATACTCCCACACATACTCAGCTTTAAATGTGAAGATTTTCTCTTTTTCCCTTTCATAGCGACAAGCATGGATTCCTACATCAACGCTTAAAGTGGAGGAGGGTACGCCTCCACTCAACTGATACCATCTTCAGAAATAACAAATTTAAGTAATTACCAAAATTAGAGCCTAAGTTGCTATTTTGTGTGTAATGTTGGAGCTTCTTAGTGAATTAAGGGCTGTGTGGGCAGGTTTGGACCATTTTCATCAACATTTCAAAAATAATAATAATAGTGCATTCGATTTTACATTGCATTTTATCATAGACACTCAAAGCGCTTTACAGAATTAAGGCATTATTCTTTCACTCCACACATGGAGCCTTTGATATGTGCTCAGGACGCCCTAGGCATGAGTTCAGAGGCTAATCCTGAATTCAATTAGGTTTCATTTGAACTCAATTATTTTCAATAAACCAGAATTTCCTGCTCACAATTTGCTTGATATTATATATATATTTTCCTTTTAACATTTGACAATTCAAATAGACTTTAATGTATTGGTCACCATCCTTTCTGAAACTGTGAGTTACTTAATAGGTACTGTATAGTTTGAAAAGCACTTCTTAAAGCTGCGGTACTCAAATTATTTTCTTCAATTAAAAAAAAAGATTCTTCTTTGCATCATATATTATATTGTAAAAAGTAATAATTTCTGAAAAAAATCGTACATCTGCGTGCTGTTTGTGCCTTATAATTAAGTGTTTTAGTTAATAAAACCCCGGAAGACAAAATATTGGCCGTCACCCCCTCCAGCTCCAATCACAGGATTTAGAGAAAGCCTCCTCATTGGCTGCTGTGATATATAATGAAGCGTGTGCACGGTGCAAACTTGCTTTCAGTCTTTGACTAACTTTGGACGCACAAGTGGCTGTTTTCCTTCTAGACATGTAATCTAATGTTCCATTTTCCTATATTTTGTGTGCATCCTTTTGCGACGTGTTTTGCCAGTAGTGCACGTTCAGCTCTCGTGCGCGATTTTTGTGCACTTCCAGAGAGGAGGAGACTGGGAGGGATTATCAGAGTGGGAGACGGGATTTACGGTTCGAATTCAGCCATGCCCCTCTGCCATGGTTCAAGATTCAAGTAGTGCAGCTTCAAATAATAGCAGTTTGACGGTTTCACTTTAATTCGAGGGTAAGATAATAAAGAAGGCTAGCAGTAACTTAAAAAGGTTGGAACCTAAAAAAAACTTTATTTTTCCTCATTTATGCAATAGTTTTCATAATTTTTCTGTATAGAAAATCCACCTTGTGTTTTAAAAAATATCATATTATATACAAGATACCACATACACCAGGTTTGCAACACTTAAAAACATCACAATGTTTCAGTGAAAATAAACATTTAAAGATGAAGGCTTCAGCAGTATATAACTTTACAAAGTACTAACTACTTCTCTCATCTGTATTTGTCTTTGTGAGTTTGAATCCTGGAAAGTAAATCAGATTTTAGACGAAGCTCATTGGTGACTAGAGCTCCTGAAGGCATCTCACATGGTGTTGGTGACCACTGTTCTAAAGAATCCAGAAGAAGTCACACAGTTACAGTATGTTGTTTACCTGCTTTAATGCAACCCAAACAAAGTACATCAATAAAATGACATATAAAGTGTTAACCAGTGGGCGTGCACTGTAGCTGTTCCCACTGAATGTTCTTGAAGCCAAAATACAGCGTTAGGGACGCTGTCATCTTGCAAATTTGACTTCATTTGCAGCCAGAGTCTGTGCAGTAGGGTCCTGCGGGAGGAGCCCTGGTAACATGCTCCGCCTATTTAGCATACTGCCCTGATGAATTACGCAGCCCAGCTATGCCACAAGCTTAAGTATCTTCCCCACTGGAAATTCTACCAACGGCTTAGAGGTTAATACTAGTACTAGCAGCTCAAGAAAGACAAAAAACTGAACAGAAAAGGTTAATTAATGGCGTCTCGGCAAATCCCATATTTCAACCTCAAATAACTCATTTAAAAACAAACTTCACAGAAAAATGAGCACTTGAACACAATGTAGAGTGATAATAACTAATGATCGCAGTATTTTAACTTTACAGTTTGACCCACATCCCATCCGTTATCACTGAGGAGGCGGGGTTTATGACCTATACTGCAGTCAGTCAGCAGGGGGAGCTCTAAAAATAAAAGCTTAACTTCCCCGTGAGCGTGCATCGTCCATTCTTTTTACAGTCCATGGTTTTAACCAAGACTTGTCTCTTAATTACATTTTAAAGCATTTATACCAGATATTTTTCCAATATCAGATTACATTGGCATCCAACTAGTTTTTATTGGATTTATTGAGATTATATTTTAGGATCTTCTATAATTCTTTATTTTCATTCCATTGTAGATTAAACTTTTGTTGAAGGTTAAAATAGATGTAACCCATTGGTTATTAATGAATAGGTCAGTTTTTCTCACACATACTGTTGCTCACTTTAGTTCTCCAGCCTTTCCTAACATTCCACACTGTAAAAATAAGTCATTAAAGTATGCAGGATTTGTGCTGATATCATATCGTATCAGCCAATGAAATCAAGGTTGCAATATCGTCATCGTAGAGGAAGTGAAAAATATGTAGTAATCATGCAGCGCTTGAATGTAACTGTCAGCGTAGATCTTGACGTAATCAATAACCCTGAAACCTGTATAGCTATAAGATCGAGGTTCTCTGCTTCCTTCACAGCAGAACGCTCCGGATGTAAAGACATGTTTCTCTATCTGACTCCCTTGTCCTTCTGTCTGACTCTGTTGTTCTTCTGGTGCTTTTTCACCTACAGTTTAGAGTCCAGAGGTGGGGGTTTGATCCCCCACTTCTTTCCCATTTGGTGGTCTTGAGGGCCTTTGTTCTCTTCTGTTTCCTGTTTCAAGAATCATTGTTTTCACCTCTCTGTCGACCCCCTTTTACCATTTACCACCAAGCCTAGTTCTTATTTTACACAAGCATTCAGGTGGACATAATCAGACAGAACTTAAAACCGTAACTTAAATTACAAATACAAATGATTATTTTAGAGTATTTGAATTTAATCAAGTGGAAGCATGTGTTTATATGCCTACATGTCTCACTGTAAGGGGGATACAGTGCCTGATCCCAACCTCTGGTAGAAGTAGTTGTAATGGTAATTACAATCAATGCTGAGAGAACGTTCAATAATGAGCCTCTCTGCCCCTGCACTTAAGCAAGGCTTCATTTCTAACAATCTGACACTTTTTCCAAGAACACCAACAAGCATCAGGCAACACACCTATTTTTTTTTCAAAATAACTTTAAAAAAAAAGAAGCAAAAACAATTAATTGCAGCTATAGAATACATGAAAAGCTATTTAATCAGTGGCTTTTCACCCACATTGTTCTGCTTCCTCACACAATTAACCTACTGCTGAGGTAAAGGAAAGAAATCGAGCACATTGTTCACTTCATGGATTTTGTCGTTAAGCTTGGAAAAGTAGTGCTAAGAGCCACAGCCACTCAGGTTTCTGCTTTTTTTTAGGCTTTACCACAGAAATGGGCAAGTTTTATCACAGTGGGGTCCACAAAAATGTGATTGTGTGACCCTAGGGCCACAGTAGCAACATTTATGTCAGCATTCCAAAGAATGACCAATTTGAGCATTAATACAAGCTTGAAAACACACATTTTGTGTGTCTTTAAATTCATTTTGTAGATTTTCTCATCAGGTGAATTTTTGTTGTCATTTTGTGTGTTTTTCCAAGTCATTATGGATGTTTTTGTTATATTTAGTCTGTTCTTGTCATTTTGTGTGTCTTTGAAGTCCTTATGTATATGTTGTTGTTTTTGTTGTCATTTTGCATGTTTAAGTGGTTGTTTAGTGTGTGTTTGTTGTCATTTTGTGTGTTTTATGAATAATTTATTATTGTGTTTTTGTTGTTACCTTTTGTACTTTTCTTGACATTGTGTGCATTTTGCTGTCGCTTTCGGTGTTTTTCGGTAGTTTTGTGTGTTATGTTGTTCTTCATACAACTTCCAACTTCATGAATTACAATTTCGTTTTGGAGGCCTCACAAAATTAGACCTAGGGCTGCATCTGGCCCCCGGGCCGCCAGTTGCCTATGTCTGCTTTACAATAACACATCTGCACGACCTTCCAATGACCGCAGAGTTACAAGAGTGTAGCAGATGCTCCCATCATGTCCAGACTTGTTTACCACTGTAATTGCTCCCCAAACACTCTCACCTCGGAAGTGTTTCTGGGAAAAAAACAAACATCAAATGTGACATCCTGAATATGTTACCAGAGCAGATTTGACGCAGTGAAATGTGGCATCGGAAGGGATTTCCACCATGATTTTGTCCTGAACACTTTGCCAACTCACATCACGTTAAGCTGCTGTTGGCAGGACGGAGGGCGCTCGGCTCGGCAGTGGCGAATCCCTCATGAGCAGTTTCTGCTACTGTTGCAAATTGTTGCATCATCATGATCGTCCTTTCAAAGCTTTCTCAGGTCTTGCTTTTCTTTGCTTTGCACACTCATGGTCGATGAAAGGCTTCAATCCTTAGACAGTCCTGGAAACTACATGGTGGCCATGTTTTTCTAATGTGAGGAGTTTTTTTTCATCATATAGAGAACGGACTTGAGCATGAAATATAGAAAAATATTGTTTCTGTGCACTCAGAACCTCAAAATGGGGTCATGACCCGAAAAAGGTTGGGAACCTCTGTGTTAATGCATATTTTATGTTATTTTGTGTGAGATTTTAAGAAAAATTGTCATGACTTTTACCTTTTTCAATGAAAGCTTACATTTTTACCTATTTTGTTTTCATTCTTTGCAACTGGACTGGAGGGGTGGGGCTTAAAATGTTTCGTTCTTCAAAGGGGGCGTAACAGAAACAGTTTTAGAATCACTGATGTAAAAGATAGAAATTGCTGCTTGAAAATTTGTTCTCATCTCCATCGTAAACACTAGATTTGTGGACATTTCTGGAAAACTTTTACGCATTGCATTGTGGGATGAAAACGAAAAACAGGAAACCTTTATTTGTTTTCTCAATTACCGATTTGCCAAAGTACGTGACCCGGAAGTGAAGCGTTACACATTCCGAGATATCTTTAGTTCTGCAACACTTAGGAGTCTCTAAATCCTCCAAAATGTCCGTGAGGAGGTTCTGTGCCCAACACCAGCTAAAGCGAAAGGACACGTTTCAGATGCACAGTTGGAAGCAGCGATCTTGCCGAACTGCCGTTAGCATAGCCGTTAGCGTGGGGATGAGAGTACTCTTCCACTTTTTCGTTTTCTGTACCGAAGCAAAAGAGCTTGAATTTGAAAAACAAGGCGTTTTCCATTTTTTTCATTTTGGTTTTGGAAACAATATCAAATTAGTGATTTTTTTTCGTTTTTCATGTTTTTGTTACATAATGAAAAATGAATGATACACGGATTGGGATGCGTAGTCCCATAAATTAATGCATTGATTGACAGTGATTGGCTTGACACCATTTTTGTTGTACTCTGTACCTGGTATTTTCCCTGTGATATCACCTCACTCTGCAAGACATTATGTTTCGACGGAAATAAAAGAAATAAACATCCGCCATTGTTTTGCCACAACGTTCAGTTTGTGAAAACAAATTAAATGTGTCAGGAAAGATGACACATCACGGTAAGAATGATTTATGCATCTGTCTACGGGACATCACATCCCACAATGCAATGCGAGGTTTTATTTTTTTTTTCGAAAACATCAATGAAAACTAATTTTCAAGCCACGATTTCATCCTTTTACACCTACATTATGGCTGTGTTCAAAATCACATACAAACGTACTACTCAAATGAGTATGAAGTGTGTTCCAACATGACAGTATGGAAAGATTGAGTATGTGTGAAACACCTGGATGTATACTATATTGGGACATATGGTGGGCACACTAGTCATACTCAATTGCCCCATGATGCATTGCGTGCAGAACATAAAATCATCCTGGGACCAGCTTCAAGCTAAAAGTCCAACATTCCCTTTTCAAAACAAAGCATCTCTTCTTGTCTTCCATTACTTTTTTTTAACACTTTTATAAATCAGGCTCTTGTTTTGAAGTTAACCAGAAGTTTTTGTCAGTAGCACAATGGAGGGTCTCCCAAAATCTCTGAATTGTCAGAATGAAATGTGTTTTCCGCAAGTTTATGGATCAAATGACCACATGTTGATATTCTACTTGGTCAACAGAGATATTTAGCCTCAGTGTGCTTCAGGTTTTTGTCGTTGTACGTCCGTAATGCATCTTGGGAAACTTGGAAGTATACTTCAGTGGGAACGGTCATCACCCTACTCATCATTCTAACCATACTCATAGTATATAGTAGACAGAGTGTGTAGTGTATACTACGTTAGTATGCGATTTTGAACACAGACCATGTATTTGTCTGATAATTCACCCGCAGTTTTAAGTTTCACCCACAGACATAATATTCCATGATGTTGTGCTGTTGTTTACATTGTGGTATCTTGCTTAGACCAGGTTGGGTTTCATCTTATGTCGGACCGAACATTGTGTGGAGATATTTAAGGAGTTGAAAGAAGACACCAGACGTGTCACCTTCATATTGAGGTTTCTATAAACTCTATCTACTTTATTCCATCGACAATGATCTATGACCTGATTGGCTCCTTGTCTTCTCTGGTTTCAGACTTATTAGAGTTTATTCAAGACGTGCATTGACTGACTGACACCTCACAATAGCAAGCTTGCCAATGACGCTTTGCACACAATGCATTAAGTTTTTATATCATCTGGACTCACCTTTCCTTTACTGACATGATTACAAAGGCTTCATTGTTGTGGGTTTAATCAGGAGTTCTCAACCTTGGGGTCAGGACCCAATTTGGGGTTGCGAGACACTGGGAGAGGGTCGGGTCACCAGACGCCTTCAAGAAACTAAGAATATCTTTGGAAAAATTTGAGCCCATTTTTACCCTTTTTCTGCAACTACACCATATTTTAACCTATTTTCATCACTTTTTCTTGCCATATTTTTACTCCTATAATTACTTCCATTACTGCCCCTACTCTTTCAAATTTCAATGCCTTTTTTGCAATTTTTTTCCACTTTCAAGACATTTTCAACACCCCTACCTAATGTCACATATGTTGACCTCAGGTCACTTTTAACCACTTTTGACCAGATTTCATGCTTATTTTTTGCCCAATTTAACCACATTCATGATTTGTCATCATGCCCATTAATTTTCTCTATTTTTTTTAAATCACATTACCACAACCCTCCTCCCCCATTTCTGCCACTTTAAGGCCAATATTGACACTTTGAACCCTTTTTTACCACTTTTTCTTGTATGTTTTTGGCTTCACTAATTTGCAATTTTTAACCAATTTCTGTGGTTTTTAAAAAAAAAAAAAAAATCACATTTCACCACATTTTCCACCAATTTAGTGACTTTTAACCCATTTAATTCCTGATTAAAACAGGGATGTACATTTTTAAGATGACTATATACTATGATGCAAATAATAATAAACTTCCTGCATAGCAGTGGATATTATTCAGATCAATAAATAAAAGCACGGCTTCTTCTATTGTGTTTGAGTCACCATTCAATTTAAAGTAGCTCTTAGAGTAAACATATATTTATTTAAACAGAAAATTCCCTTTTTATCACCTTACTGCGTATATATAACAAATAAAAATGCAGCCATTGATGGTTTGCTGTGTCACATTAGTCGAGTGGTAATCCTTTCACCCTGCGTCTTATCACACAGCCCCAGGCTGTTACGTCTCATTAAAAGGACTCTGAGATCCTTGAATAGAAAAATCGCTGATTAATGGAGACGATCTGTGTTCACACGATGTTCATTCATCAAGATTTAGAGTCTCCTAAATAATACAGAACCCTAAATGTTTCAGCTGAAGTGGTTGTTTTAAAAACGTCATAATGAATGGTCTGTAAGCTGATGCATTATGCATTTTTTTTCACATAAAACATCCACTAAAAAAAAATGAGAGATTTTAAAACAAGAACAGCAATTTGAAAAGTTTTTTTTTCTTCTTCTTCTTTTGTGTTCAGCTGCTAGTCTTACAACATCTTATTAATTAATCTTGTAGTGCGTATTTTTAGTGTATATTTTAGTACTGCATATTTATAATATAGCCATTTTTTATCATTATTTTTCAATTATTTTATTTTATTAGTTTCTGAAAAGTTCCATTTCATCGTTTCTTTTCTAGTTCAAGGAAATCTGCCTGAGGTCTTCAGAATCAGCATTGCATACATCTTCACCTCTACATAAATGGTAATAAAGTGATAAAACTTAAGTTTTTTACTGCTGTGTGTGGAGGGCGGGGGGGGTTAAGGTCTTTATCAGAGTTTGTTATTATTCGAGGGAATTAAATCTTTACTTCACCTGTTGAGTACCCTTATGTTTTTCTGTGAGAATAAATGTTAATCTCTTCACTCATGTTTTTAGTCCTTGAATGAACTCGCGTACTGATTAGGTTGGAGTCGTTTTTAATTAATTGGAACCTTTTTTGAGAAGCGAGGCACTATGGGGCACCGATTGTAAAGGTGCGCATGCTAAAAGAAAAAGCTACTTTTGGAACATTTAGCAACAAACCACATTTACAAAATGTATCTCAATGCTTTTGACCTGATTTACAGCAATATTTGGGAACTTTGTGATGTTGTTTCTCTTAAAATATAATTTCAGTGTTAAACCTGAATGTTAAAGCTAAATTGTAAATATTATATCTAAATCTCAATGTCACATTTCAATCTAAATGTTTATTCTAAATCTAAATATAAATGTTAAATGTAAATATAAATCTTTAATGTCAAAACTAAATGTCAGGGGGTGAGACTAAATATTTAGCTAATATGCAAATTCACCGTTTAGATTTAGCACTTAACAATTAGATTTAACATTCAACATTTAGCATTTAACATTTAGAGTTGCCATTTAGATTTACCATTTAGATTTAGATTTAACATTCAACATTTAACATTTAGAGTTGCCATTTAGATTTACCATTTAGATTTAGATTTAACATTCAACATTTAGATTTGGATTTAACATTTAAATTTAACATTTATATTTTGATTTAACATTGACATTTAACATTTAGATTTAACATTGACATTTAACATTTAGATTTAAAATTGACATATTTTTACAAGAAAATATCAAAAATTTCTGTAAATATGCTGTAAATATGGTCAAAAATAACATAAAAAAATGTCACATACATTTTGTAAACGTGGTTTGTTGCTAAATGTTGCAAAAAAATAGTTTTTTTATAATAGCATGTGCAACTTTACAATTGGCGCCACATACAGTGAAACCACCAAATGATCCGATTGTTGCTCAGGTCAGCTTGTGCTGATAAATGTGTGGAGCTAACAATATTAAACTGTGAATTCAGAGCAATACTTTACATGCTTTTTCTCTTTTAACTGAACTTGTGTTTGTTTTTCAGGTAGCAGCTCAGGCGGTGCTGTTTCTGTGCATGAACACGGCGGGGATATTCATCAGTTACCTGTCGGACCGAGCTCAGCGCCAGGCCTTCCTGGAGACACGACGCTGCATTGAAGCACGACTCAGACTAGAAACAGAGAACCAGAGACAGGCAAGTACAGTCCACATCCACACAAACTCATGTCTCCAGCTTTTTGGTTCATTTTTCATTATTCAAAGGAATGTTTTTACCATTTCTACACATTATTGGTTGTGTTAAATACATGGCTGTCATTTCATGGTGAACTTTTAAGAAAGCTGGATTATTGATCAGATTATTTGGCCATTATTTTGATTAAATTTGGGATGCAGACCTCAACCATTTTGACTCAAATGGTTTACACAAGTAACTTTAGTTATCCCTAATTCTATTGAAACGGTCAACAGGAAATTAAGCATGTTAATTAGATTTCTGTGATACTAGGAAACTATCGTATGTCCTTGAGCGAGTGCTGTTACTGTGTGAACATTTCCTGGCTATTATCTGACTGTTGCTAAATGGGATTTATGAGAATTGTATTTCAAAGAATGAGGATTTCCTGGCAAATTTGTCATCTTGGTTTTTAAGATTTACGTTCTTGCTAAAAAAAAAAAAAAAAAATGCATGTGAAAAATGTTGTCAAGAATTTTATTGACGCAAACCAACATCCAATCAGCGTCGCACAAAATAAATAAAAAATAAATAAATCATCCTTTTTGTTCAGTTTACTGCAAAGAAACTCACTTCATAAGACTTTAATTAATGAACCCTTTGTTCTTTGGTTATTTCGTTTCAAAACCAAATTAAAAAAATAGAAAAGCGGATTGTTTTTTGTTTTGGTTTTATTAATTTAGAACCAGAGACAGGAAAACAGAAAAACAGAAAAAACCAAACAAACAATGGGGTTCTGTTTTGTGTGATATTTGGATATTTACAGGGAAACTAGGACGAGAGCTCCATGTTTTAATCTAACCACAGAACGACCCACAGATGGACTCTTACTCTGCTGCGTTTGATAAAAAATGATCTTGTATCATGTTGTCCACCTCACACTGATGGCAGAGGTGTAATTTATGTGTCGATGATGTTTTGTTAAAGAGTTATTGATGCTCCGAATTTGAGAATATCTGCCAACTTTACCAAACAGTGTTACGGTCCAAATAGTATCCAGATAAACTGGTGACTGGGCGGATTTTTTGCTCTTGGTCCAGACATAAAAAGACATAAGTCACATACTGATGAATTGAAACGTTATTAATACATAATTATATCAAAACCAAAAAATGGATGTTACGTAAAACATGCACACATGTGATTAAAGGGACCAGCGGTGGTGTAATGAATCTACTGGTGCTCCTCGTTTCTTCACTTTATTTGTTAGTTTTCCACTCTCTCTCTTTCAAGTATCCCCTGTAGTGCCATTCCATACCCCTAGGGGTACACGTACCCCCATTTGAGAAACACTGGTTTAAACCATGTCAGACTGCATTTCTCATACATTTAAGGATGGACTTTCAATTTGGTTTTAAGGTAACTTTGTTCCTTGTTATAGATACAACTAAAATGTACACCCTTGCCTAGTCTGGTCCCTTTCTTAGAAAGTATTTCACCTCCGACATCTAGATAACCTTCATTAACCACTGGGCTTTTCTAGCAACAAACATTTGGTGAAAACCAGCAAATTATCTGTTCTGCAGGTTGGAGCCTTGTGTTTGCAGACTGTAATAAAAGCAAGCAAAACAATGGATGGATTTTAGTGAACTGGTCTAACAGTTATCGGATAGGTTAATGAGAGCGTTGGGAGAACGTACGGCACAGACATGGTATTGATCCGGAGCCTCGTCCCTCACACTGTGCATCACGGCACTTTGTCTCATTCAGACACACACACGCGCTCATACACACACACACACACACATCAAAAACTAACAAGAAGAGGCAGTGAGTCAGGGTAGTGAAGTATATGAGGAAACACAGCTACAGAGCTGTTAGGGACAACAGGGACGCACACACGCGCACACACACGCGCACACACGCTGTTTGTGAGCTTTGTTTACACAGTGAAGTGGCGAGTGAGACTCTTCACAGAAAGCTTTTACAGACGTGTTTCCTGGAAGGTTCTCTGCACCAATCAACTCCTTGATGGACACATTTAGCCTGCCCTAAGCACAGGGCCATTATGTCATCACATATACTCATATAAAACTAGTCAAGATTGATTCTGCTGTTTGTAACTCTGCCCCCAAGACTGGTTGGAAATCTAACCATGAGTTGCTGTTCATAAGCTCATTATCAAACAGTTCAAAAAGAATTTACCACTTAATGTGATACAAGTAGTGGGTTTTTTTTAAAAATATATTTTCCCCTTGTTTTGAACTTTAAAGTCCTGATCCATTGGGTTTGCTGACCCAACAGTGTTGATCGTTTCTTATTTCAGATCTACGTCTTGTAAATTATAGCACACTTTAGTGTTAAGTGTTAAACCCATGGCCCGGGGCCAAATACGGCCCTTTGGAGCATCCAATTCAGCCCACAGGAGACAAAACATGAAGTGTGTAGATGAAACTCAACAATATTTACAGGGTCTCAGTTTTCCCGGTGCTTATATCGCATGATTGCAGTCATTTTTAATAGGTAAACAGTTAAAAAAATTAAAAATTCTCATAAAATCCTTAATTTTTTCTCAAAATATAACATATTTCCTTTAATTCAATAGAAATTGGTCCAAATAATCTAGGAAATTTAAAGTGAAGATGCTGTTTGAGCTGAAATCTATCAGTTATTGTTTGGATATTGACGGTTACATACATATTTTGTATTTTATGTATACGTAGAAGTGCAAACTATGGCACAATAATGTTGAAATTACTCGTTGGAAAGCTGGAAAAGGACTGAAGAAGATATACAGAGAGCAAAAAAAGCAATTTGGGTGCATTACACTTGATGTAGAGTTTGGGTCACTTGATCTTATCTTTCCAGTAACAAATAGACGGGAGATTACTACAACAAGAGCAATCTACTAATGTTTGCTACTGGAAAGAACTAATCTGGACAAAGATCCAGCAGAGTGGAGAAGCATCATTATGAAGATATGCTGTTTGTCCAACCCGCTATCAGCACTGTAGTCTGAACAAGGTTTGTCATAGGAAAGGCCAAGTTGACTCCCTAACCAGAGACTTTACTGCCACACAGTTGTGGAGATGGTGAAAAATGCTACTTGTTGATATCAACTAGAAGCCCAATGAAGTCAAGATCTTTAGCAACAGATGGTTTGTAAGTAAACATTTACTGAGGTGTTTATTCCTTTATGTGCCTGTTACGTCCCCTCTAGGATGGCTTGTCAAAAGGTTTGAGGGGCGGCAACATAAAAATAACTCAACGAATCCCCAGGGACTGGAGACCCTGGCCAAACTTAACAAAAGTAGGTAAGGGACACTGGTCCAACCCTATACAGGGCCGTTGCACCCATGTCCAGCCTCTAAACTACAAAAAGACTACAGTATCTCCAGCTCAAACTAAAACAGCAAACCTACAAACATCAAGTGGGGACCAGAAAAAACTCACCACATGTCTGCTGCTGCTCAAATGTTGTTGGCCTCCACTCTTTTTATACATCTCCTCCTCCCTCTCCACCTGATTGCTGATCTGAAACAGGTGTTTTGAGTTGAGAGGGAGGAAGGGTAAGCTGAGAGTCCAGGAGGCAACTGCGGTAACAGGATCCATGTATCAGACGGACTTACATCTTTGAGCATTAGCTCTATAGCTCAACAGATATCATCAGGTCTTGCATCCAGATCAGTGTCTATGCTACAGCTAACATGTAGAGATTGGTTCCTCCCTTGCCTTTTCATCTGCCTTCATATTTTAAATCAGACGCTACTGATGCTGTATTAGAAATTGCAGGCAAGTTATCCGCTACTCAACATAAACTTCATCATAATAATCAAGGTGTTATAGGAGATCGACTCATAAATCCAAGGTGCATGAAGGGAATGAGAAGTTTCCATAAAACTTAGTGCAAAGTCAAAAACTCTCATCTTCTGTCAGAAACTTTCATGTGTAGTATCAATACAACGAGGTGATTCATCAAAGCTGACAGAACACATCGTTTGAGTCGCGGGTCTGAATCGTTTGGCTTTAGACAGGTGCTATTAACCAGAAGGTAGTTGATCTTCATCCAGAGCATCTTAGTGTTTCCACATGATTGATGTATTTTGGCTAGATGTGGTTACTAATGGCACCTGTGGCTCAGCAAACCACAGGTAATGCTTTTTGCATGCATGAGTACTTAAGTTCCTGTCATTACGATATTGATTTAGTTTTATCAATGCTCTTTA